>NC_057808.1:410917907-410922197 GCF_018294505.1 Triticum aestivum
TTATTCAAGATCAATTGGTGTACTGAAAGACTCATCCACATGCAATATGAACAACAGTGTATTTTTAGGGTTTCTTCAAAAGAACACCTGTGGTCATGCTGATCTTTTCTGTTTGGCCAGAATTGGTAAAGCTGCCAAATCTGCATCTGATCCGGCCCAACACTTTGTTCCTTTTGTGGGCCTACACAAGTGGGAGGCAGAGAGAAAAGCGAGCGATGGCCCCAACCCCACCCCCATTCCCAATCCCACCACACTTCGTTCTTTGCAGAGACAGAGAGGCGACACGAAGGGCGACGGCTAGGGTTTGCCAAGCCGTCACCTTGGCCGCCCCCGTCGTCGTCAAATCGGCCGGATCCGCGAGGCCACCCACTCCCCCCTGCTCCGACCATGATTCTCCACTGCTTCGTCGACAGCAAGGTCTGACAATGGCACCTCTTCTCCCCAATCCTGGTCGCGCCGCCCGAAGCTCCAGTGGTGCCAGCTTCGAAGAAGTCTACTCCAGCCCCATCTGGTACCACTTCGCAGGTAAGATTGATCTTCCCTGCCCTTCGAATGTCGATCTTACCTTAATTTTGCGATCTAGCAGCACCGCCCAAGTTAAAATCTGACACTTCATTGTGTGCATGTTTCGGGTATTCGCAGATTTACTGTCAACTAGTAGGTCATATTGCAACAAGTAATTTTACAGCAAGATAATCTGACAATGTACTGCGTAATCATGGTTTTACTTGTTCGTATGGGTAGTAATGGGTAAACACTTTCGTGCAAGTAATAGAAAAAGGTGGGTGTTGGCCAGCATACCTTGCTCGTCGACATAGCCTTCACTATGCTATCATCTTGCTTGACAGATGCTATCAAGTACTTTTTCCCCCTGGAAAATGGCCCCCCACTGCTAGATATAGAAAAAGTATATTCACAGGAGCATACACATGTTTTGGTTTGTGGGGATAGTTTGAAGACTGTGTATATGTATTTGCTGATGCTTAGTTATTAAAAACTAAAAAGGCGAGCACAGAAGTAGTCCATGAGGAAATTTGTAATGATGGAATGAGGATCAGTTATAGTTTCATGTATTACTCGATGGTAGTATGATGATTAGTGCATATTTTGAAGGATTTGTCAAGTATAGACTGCTCTTGATTGGTGCATGTTTTTGATGATATGTGCACACATGTAATATTTTTGGTTGGTGCATATTTCTGCTGATTGTTGTTACTGCTTACTTGAATGATGTCAGCCTATCTCCAAGATATGGTATGGGCTTGTTGGGGTCAATGAAAATTTCCTGTGAGCTAGTAGTACACATTGCAACAAATTCCTCACTGTTGGATTTTCTGCCATTATACTTCATAATCATGATTTTACTTGTTGGTATGGGTAGTAATGAGTAAATAAATAGCAAGTATACAAAAGGGTGACTATTGGTCAGCATACCTTGCTCGTTCTCATAGCCTTCACTATGTTGTCATCTTGCTTGAGAGATTCTATCATGTCCTTAGTCTCACTGGAAATTGGAAAATTAACCTCCATAGCTACCTCTAAAAATGTTATGTACAGCAGCAAATGCATTATTTGTTTTGTTGGGACAATTTAAAGATTTTATATTTATTACCTGATGGTACCACACAACAGCCCATCAGGAAATTTGCAGTGATCAAAGGCAGATCAGTTATAGTTTCACGTATTGCTCGATGAGAGCAGTCAATCATGGTTCATTTTTACATGGCTACTAATTGGTTGGTTACTAAGTTTTCTTGTCCAGCTCACAAAATTGTAACCTTGAAATATCCTAATTGGTTATGTCTGCCCAATGATTATGAGTCTAACCACTAGTCTTGACTAGTCGTGCGAATAGTTGTCGACTAGCTTTTTCGTGTAGATGTTTATACATGAACTACGTACTTAGCAAGAAGTATGCGAAAAGATTATTCACATTGTATATGGTGCTAACAAGTCCTAATGGAAGACTGATTTCATATATCAATAACTAACATTTGTTCATTGCAATGCATGCAACAGGTTTGAATGGCAAGGGAAACCATCCTCATCAGCAACGAAGAGAGTGATCACCGGACCACCTCAGATGATGCTTCACATGGCACTTCACGTGGGAGTGACGGCTATAGCGGTGATGACGACACCTCTAGCGACTATGACACTGATGATAGTTCTGATGGAGATGGAGATGTGGACCACGATCCTATCTTGGCACTACGGGGTAAAGTTCTATTTGGCTGGTCAAATATTAAATGAATCGTGAAATATCGAAAGTTGATGTTTGAGTGACACTTGATTACCACACATTGCTCTGTTTGGGTTCTAGATGACCTTCCAAATCAACATTGACTCAACTAGAGCTTACATAGAGCAGTCTTTAGTTGTTAGTTTAAATAAATCAAATATTCAATTTGCCCATGTTTCTACGAGATATTGCTGGGTGGATGTGATTGGGTTATCTATGTCCTTCATTTCTTGATCATTGGAGTAGGCATTGATCATTAACCCAGTGCTGATGTTCTAGATCTTACGTATGAAATTATTTACTACTCTGTCATCTTAAATTTTTTTGATACAGGTCCGGGATACCATGTTAGAAAAGGAACTTTCGAGGATCGCATCTTCTACGGCAACCATGTATCGCTAAACGAGGATCGGTGGGACTGTCTCAAATCCATAGTAAAGCAGTGCCAACCTCCCATACCATACTATGTCAGCACCGTCACTCGCTCGGCAGTCATCACAGGGAAGAGCAAGATGGTAAACACTTGGACTTTTCTTTTTGCAAATCATACTTCACTAGTGAAAATGTCATCATGTAGAGACAGAGAGGAGGACGGGCGTGGTTGTGCAAATCATACTTACTTTTTTGTGTGCAAATCATACTTCATTTTTTATGTAACATTACTTATTTTCCTGTGCAATCAGTGCTTCTCAAAGGATTACAGTCAGGCCTACCTCAAAGATTATCTGCGAAAGCCCAAGGTTGTGCGTGTCACCAACGAACATTTTGAAGGTAATAAAAAGGTCTTGTTCAAGATGGGCAAGAAGGACGGGCGTGCGATCATGACGAAGAACTGGAGAGAAGTCGTTGAGGGCGCCAGAATGAAAGAAGATCAAATGGCTATCTTCAGGTTCATGGAAAGGAGTGGAGGTGGGCTTAGGGTGAACATGGTTAGTGGCATGAGGATTCGTTGACCCATGGCAGTAGTTTGACGCTAGTTTTATAATCTGTATGTACTAGCCAGTAACTGCAAGTTGGTAGTATCAGCTTTTGGGTCCAGTAAGTGCAACTTAGTAGTAATTGGTACTTGGTAGTAACTGGTACTTTGGTGGTATAACTTTTGGGTCCGACTGGATATGAAGATCGTCCAGTAAGTGGAACTTGGCAGTAACTTGGTGGTAGTATGAACCCTATGTGGCGTAATATACTTGCTATGCAAGTCTATATATATAACGCACCCTGGTACCCTCCTTGATATAATTACCTTTATGGACTGCAATTATATTTTCTTTTTTTTGCCACGGTGATGCTAGTATTTTTAGAATCAAATCTAACCGGGTTTCAAATGGATTATACACTACTTTCATTTTTGAACGAGGTTTTTGTGTTGGC
The DNA here is from genome assembly GCF_018294505.1 of Triticum aestivum. NCBI lineage: Eukaryota > Viridiplantae > Streptophyta > Magnoliopsida > Poales > Poaceae > Triticum > Triticum aestivum. Next base: position 410,921,521 of record NC_057808.1, read on the forward strand.
TAGTACGAGTTATTTTGAAAATGCGGTTTGTATGTGTGTCACACAAAAAAATGCAATGCAAAACAAAAACTTGCGGGTCGAAATGCAATGCAAAAAAATGATGTTTCTGTTACTTTCAAGATGGCATGCTATTTTCAAAATGCTGTTTTTTTTAATTTGAAAAACAGTATATACTAAAAAACATGCTATCTATTAAAAAGCATAATTAAAAAAAATGATGTTTTCAAAATCAGCACACTGCTTTCAAAACAGCATATTTTAAAAAGCATGTAATTTTTGAAATCAGTTTAAAAACAGCGTTATATTTTTAGAATGAGGCTGTTATTTTGAAATCAGCAAGCTATTTTTAAAAACAACATATTCAAAAGAACATGATTTTTTTTAAATCAGTATGTTATTTTTGAAATCAGCATGCTATTTTAAAAGTAGCATATTAAAAAGAGCATTATATTTTTAAAATAAGCATGCTATTTTTAAAATTAGCATGATATTTTTAAAACAGCATGCTATTTTAAAAGTAGCATATTGAAAAGAGCATTATATTTTTAAAAGTAGCATGCTATTTTTAAAATTAGCATGATATTTTTGAAATCAGCATGTTATGTTAAAAGTAGCATATTGAAAAGAGCATTATAATTTTAAAAGTAGCATGCTATTTTTAAAATCAGCATGCTATT
>NC_057808.1:410922821-410932379 GCF_018294505.1 Triticum aestivum
GACTACACTTTGAACAAATTTCAGCAATATATTATGTAAAAAATGAAAAAAATATAGAAAACCAACTTCACTAAAAATGCATTGTTTCATCGATGTTGATAAATCATAACTAGCCTACCATGTCGACCCGTCCATAATAAAATGAGGGTGTACCAATCAAACGAGGAATGCAGAAAAATAGTGGCAGTCCATCAAATAGGTCCAATACATGAGAAACAAGGTGGATCACGGCATGGAAAACTATCTACTTTAGTTTGTTCTTAATTTTTCGACCTCAGAAATCGTTTTGTTTTCTCTGCTTGACCCTGTGCATCTAAACATCCTGTCTCGACTTCACTTTAGCTTTCCTGCATGAAACAACGTTTGTTAATAGGATAACAAAGAAGATTTGAGCATGTACAGTACACTATAACAGAAAAAACACTAACTTCACTGATTTTCTCTTCATAGCTACAGAAGCTAACTTGACAGCTCTTATTTTCTCAGCCCGTGGTACATTCCTAGCAGGCCTTTCTGTCTTCATCACCCCTTTGGCCTGTTCATTACCGCCCTTACTAGAGTCTTTTCTTGGAAAAGTTAAGAAACGTCAACACAGTACTAGCAAATATCCGACTTCTAGAGCGGACATGTAAGTACAGACACTAACTTCACTGGTTTTCCTCTCGCACCCTTGTCATCGTTCTTTTTCTTCCTCCCAGCATTGACATTTGGAGCGCCCTTGCGTTTCCTACAAAAAATGAAATAGATGAATCTGCAGCCAGCATTCGAAAACATGTTTAAGTACGCACAATTGTGCTAATGCCCACTTGTTTGGTTTTGCGTAATCCTCTTCTGCAACCTCCAATGGTCTCTTTCTAGCCCTCCTCAGCCCACCATCTTCTGCATCTGAATCTTCCTCTTCTTCCTCATCTGAATCTCCTTCTTCTGCATCTGAATCTCCCTCTTCTTATACATCTGAATCTTCCTCTTCTTCTGTACCTGAATCTTCCTCTTCTTCTGTACCTGAATCTTCCTCTTCTTCTGTACCTGAATCTTCCTCTTCTTCTGTATCTGCCTCTGTCTCTTCTTCTGTATCTGACTCTGTCTCTTCTTTTTGCTTCTTCCTCCTTGTGCTATTTGATTTCCCCAATTTTTTTCCTGCGTAATTGAAGAAAAACATGTGAACACTCTCCCGGAGAACATATTAACACTGTAAGCATGTATGGAAATGAACAATGAGATTAACATGTGCACTAACTTCGTTGCTTTTTTTGAATCTTCCTCTTCTTCTATATCTGAATCTGTGTCTTCTTCTGTCTCTGAGTCTTTCTCTTTTCGCTTCTTCCTCCTTGTGACCTTTGATTTCCCCGATTTGTTCCTGAGTAAATTGAAGGAAAAGAGAGAACATATTAACATTGTAAGCATGTATGGAAATGAACAATGAGATAAACATGTGCACTAACTTCGTTGCTTTTTTCCCTCTTATCCGCTCGCGCCTGGATTTAATCCTCTTGTTCGATTCTTCGGTAGTTGGTCTCCCTTTTGGAACTATTTTGATTGGATTTTCTACGTCATCAGTGCAGCATTCGCGAGCAGCAGAGAAGTATGCCGGCAAAGGAACAAACGATTTATGGCCTTCATCCAAATCAGTTTTTTCTCCATCAACCAATATACTCCGGAGGAGCTCCATCACCTGTTCTGACTGTGAATCGCTAGCTGCGGCTGTGAATAAAGCGTCACTAGCCATGTTGCGTAGTTGATGATACTTATTCATGTGATCAGACCATACATGAGTATTCGCAGTCCTCGAAGAAGGCAACGCTGGCTTGGCATGCATTGTCCATCTTTTCTTGACATTTTTTTGGAAATGTGCGTACACCAAGATGATCCAGAACGCAGAATATATGTGCGCGTGGGTAATCCTGACTTTCCAACTTTTTACATTTACAAGCTGCATCATCCAGTCTTGCTCCCGTAAACAGACAAGTCACGTGATATATAAAATCCATAGGCTTAGCATCCACGCCTTGTGCATCCAACTCCTCAATGTCCTTACCTTCCAAGTGATTGGGATGCTTAGCATCAAGGTTTTTGGCATGCAAGTCCACACCATCCTTGCCTTCCAAGTCACTGGGATCCTCAGCATCCAAGTTTTTTGCATGCAAGTCCTCAGCATCCTTACCTTCCAAGTCATTGGGATCCTCAGCATCCAAGTTTTTTGCATGCAAGTCCTCAGCATCCTTACCTTCCAAGTCATTGGGATTCTCAGCATCCAATTTTTTTGCATGCAAGTCCTCAGCATACTTACCTTCCTTACCTTGCAATTCTCTAGCATCCCTGCCATATGGGACTTTATCATATGGGGCTTTGGGCAAAACTCCAAACACGACCAAACCATCACACGCTACCCGGTCTGTGACCTGCCAATTTGTTCCTTCTACAATCTGACGCTTTACCCGTGGAAACATCACAGTTGTATAAATATAAGAGGCAGCAATCTCCAGAGGGTGTGCATTCAGCTTAGTGAAGGGTATCGTATGTGTCGCTACTGCGTCTAATGCTGCTTCATTCTTATGCATTATGGATACACAGTGCTCAACATGCTGCAACAAATCAACAAGCTGCATCTTCCTGTTCCGGTGCACATGAAGCCTTGAGTTGAGAGACTCACTCCTCTGATTACTCATCATGCCTAGGAAATATCTACCCTTTGTGTACGCAGCCCATTTGTGTCGCAGCTCGTACATCCTGTTAACCCATGACGACCTCTTGCCTGTTGGTTTTATTTTGAACCGAACCTTATAAGCCTCCCATCTTTTGTTAAACTCATCAACATCCCAACGATGGTAAATGAATTCCCTAAATTCCTCAAGATTTTTCTCGCGGAGGTGCATCACCATATTCTCCTCGATATGCCACGTGCACAAACGATGATCTGTTCCGGTCCAGACAGTAGCTATTGCTTTAGCCATTGCACCGTCCCCATCGGTGATTGCTGAAATTGGTGTCGTCTGGGACATTGCCTCCAAAAATACATGAAGAAGCCACTGGTATGATGCAACTGTCTCGTCTGACACTAGACCGACCCCAAACAAAACTGTGATGCGGTGATGGTTCAGACCAACAACTGGAACAAACGGAAGCCTGTACTTGTTAGACCAACAACTGGAACAAACGGAAGCTTGTCGGGACCTCCGGCATTCTTCTCCATTACATTCATAATCTGATGTGTTCGAAGTCCACCGACAGCATACTCGATGACATCGGCCTTTTGTGCATCAGTCATTCTACGATGAGCCGATAAGTAGGGAGTCAGATCAGCAGGGACAAACAGATGGTTATGCTTGTCCACAAAATTCTTAACGAACCAGAGGCCACTGCTATCTTGTAGCTCAACCTGAAAAAGAGCGGGACACCCACACCGAGAAAGACCCCTCGGTGTTCTTTTCCTTTCAGCTCTGGTAAAGTGCTTAAGGGCCCGCCATCCTTGTTTGCAGCACTTGTATGTCCTTCTGTATGCATTTTGTTTCGGACCCGGACCCCTGTACTTCAGATCATCCTTTCTAACACCAAACCCTTTTTTTCTCGCATAGCCTACGTAGAACATGTAGGCTTCTTCCTCAGTCCTGAAAGTCTTCTTCACAATCTCTAAGTATTCTGTACACTCATTCAGGTCTGAACCAGCCATGCCTTTATTATCAATTCCTTTACCTTGCATGTGTACATCATCCATGTCTATGCCATCCTTGCCTGCATCCTCATTATCCTTATCATCCATGCCTTCGCCTTCGTTGCCTCTATGACCCATGTCCTTGTCATCCGTGCCTGTATCACCCAAGTTTTTGCCATCGTTGCCTTTATCATCCATGTCGTTATGCTGCCAGCGAAAGCAGATAGTCAATGTTACGGATGGATAGCATACGTTACCGAAATTAAGCACTAACTCAGTCCTTCAAAATCTGTAAGTAAATATGCCCTGACTAAATCCAGAAAATTTTAATTGATTGTAGTAGCTGTAACGGATGATCTCCTAACTAAATCCAAAGTCCACGAGTCCTTCAAATGCCCTGATAGATCCACCCTGATAGATCAATTATCTCCAAACTCCATTCAAAATTATCTCCTAACTAAGTCCAAATTATCTCCTAACTAAATCCAAAAATATCTCCTAACTAAATCCAAATTATCTCCTAACTAAATCCAAAATAAGTCCAAACTCCATAAAAAATTAATTATCTCCAAACTAAATCCAAAATATCTCGAAACTCAATTCAAATGTATCTCCTAAGTCCTAACTAAATCCAAAATAACTTTCTTTGAATCCAAATCTGCTGACAACTTTCTCATGCCACAAAACCCTAACTAGGTCCTTCAATATGTCCTAGCTACATCCGACTTACACTTCCTTTCAATCGTAATCTCGTCAGAACTTTCTGAAAACATAAACCCTAAACCTCACATGACATATCCTAAACCCTAACAAAATCCGATCGAAATCTCGTCACAACTTTCTGAAACGATAAACCCTAAACCTCACATGACATATCCTAAACCCGAATCAAATCCGACCCCTATTGGTACTATATGCACAAGTGACCAGAAAAGATTTGAGAGGGCTAGGCACTTACAGCGAAGATCCGGCGTGAAACAGTTGATGCACGTCGATGAGGATGATGTGGCCTCTTGGGTCGGGGAAGGTGGCGTCCGCTCGGGGAAGGAGTGGATTAGCGGCTCGTCGGAAGATCTGGCGTCGCGACCCGACTGGGGTGACTTGCGATGGAGGGAGTGAGGGGGAGTAGGAGCAGGAGGGGTAGACACGGCGAGTGCGATCGGCGCCGATCGAGGGCGCCGGGGGCGATCTGCGGCGATCGAGGGCGCCGGAGGCGATCGGCGGCGATCGAGGGGGCCCGAGGTTAGGGCTCGAGAGGAGGAGAGAGGACGAACCGCTCGAACCGAAATTCAAAAGAGTACGCACGATGATTGGACCTCTATAATGAAGTGGTTTATTAATGCAATTGATTTAATTGAAAAATTTAGGACGGGGATACCCCTGGACCTAATTGGGCCGATTAAAGTTTAAAATAAATTTAGGTCGAAAATACCCTTGGGCTCAAAAAGGCCCAGTTATTCTCATCCGTTAGATCGCCCATATAATACATGTGCTCTGATGTATTATAATGCACCGTAAAATTTCCCTTGGATTCACATCGAAGCTCATAGTTTCCGCCAAGGATTTGGGGAGATAGTGCCCATACACTTTTCGACATGGCATAGTCGAGTAGCGCATGCCTCCATGAATCGGCCGCACCAAAAAGAGCGCACACCAGAGTAACCCCATATTTCTGTGATGCAGGAGTTCAAAAGACAGGATGAACTCCCTTGCTAGGCGCAATAGGAAAACACGTTTTTTGGAGGCGTTAAACAAAAGGGAAAATGAGGAATAAATGGGACAGACAGAGTGGAGTGGGAGTGGGAGTGGAGTGGAGTGGGACAGCCGCACACCAGAGTGGAGTGGGACACGTTTTTTGGCGAAATAGTCTATGACCATTAACCAGTGCTTAAGGCGCGGAATAGGATCGCGGGCCGGTTTGTGGGAAGAAGTATACATGAGTTTTTTTTCCTTTCCGAAAGAGGCACAACCGTGTCTCTTGCGAAAGTATAACCGTGCCTTTTGCGGAAGTAAAATCATGCCTCTCACGAAAGAAACACACGGAAAACGTGGGGTTTTTTTTCGAGAGGCACGCCCGCGAAAGCACAACCGTGCCTCTCGCGGAAGGAAACAAAAACAAAATCAGAAAACACGTTTTTTTCCGTTTTCGAGAGGCACGTCCGTGCCTCTCGTGAAAGTACAACCATGCCTCTCGCGGAAGCAAAACCGTGCATCTTGCGGAAGAAAAAACACGTTATTTTTTCATTTCCGAGAGGTCGCGAAAAAAAACGTTTTTTTTCTGTTTCCGAGAGGCATGGCTGTGCCTCTTGTGAATTTCTTTTTTCGAATTTTTTCCCGCCCGCAAGTGATCGTTGCGAGGCTTCCGAACGAGCGCTCGTCAACTAGTTGCTCTCCCGAAGGAACGGTGCACTGGTTGTGGGCCTGTGGCAAAGAACCAGCATATAAATCTGTCCAGCCCAAAGTAAACAATTTCGGTCCATAACATGGTATGAGTTCCTGTGTCAGGCCAGTGTTTCAGGTAGGGCAGTTTATGCAGGCCATCTCAGCCGTTCCTGCTCCCCTGTCGCCCGCGTAATTCCTCACTTCCTCCTCTAGTCCATTACTCCATTATCGTTTGGCGATCATCCAATATTCCTCGTCCCTTTCGCCGGAGAGAAGAGAAGAACAGACTTCCAAAAATGCTCCAGCCAAACGAAACAGCAGCGGAGCAAACATATCATCAACCATTTATTTCATCATCATCAAATGAGTGCTCACGCAACGCGCAACGCGCAAAGCTCTGCACAATAGCGCACACGGTTCATTCCCTGTCCATCACTTGGAGCTGGATCCATACTTGGCGACGAACTCGGCGATGTTCCGGTCGGAGCTGCCGCCCTCCCCGCTGGCCGCCCGGGCCTTCTCCGCCCACGCAGCGGCGTTCCTCCTGTACTCGCCGCTCCGCTCGCCGGCCATCACCGCCTCGATCCCGCCCGCCACCTCCCCCCTCCGCGCGAGCCCGTCCGCGGCGGCGGGCCGCACGCGCGCGCCCGCCCGCCACACGGCCTCCACGTACTTGGCGTTCATCGGCTGGTCCGTCCACTGCGGCAGCGCCACCATCGGCACGCCGGCCACCAGCGCCTCCGACGTCGAGTTCCAGCCGCAGTGCGTCAGGAAGCACCCCACGGCCGGGTGCGCCAGCACCTCCAGCTGCGGGCACCACGACACCACCATCCCGCCGCGCGCCGCGACGGCGTCGCCGTAGCCGGCGGGCAGCTTGTGGCTCTCCGACTCGCGCACGGCCCAGAGGAACGGGCGGCCGGCGTCCAGGAGGCCGTGCGCCACCTCGCGCATCTCCGCCGGGTCCAGGTTGGACAGGCTGCCGAAGGAGGCGAACACCACGGAGCGCGCCGGGTGGGCCGACAGCCAGGACACGCACGGCGCGGCCGTGAGCTCGAAGAGGTGGAAGCCGTACTTGGTGTCCGACGGCATGCGGTCGTCGGCCACGTAGGACGCCGGCACCGTCGGCCCGATCGTCTTGGCGCGCCACGCCGACGCCATGTACGCCGCCTCCTGCACACGCAGTCAGTTCCCCGTTACTGTCAGCGCTCCTCTCCTCGGCAGAAAATTATTCGAATGAATTCGAATTTAGTACTGCTCGCTGACCTTCGAGCATCCAGATAAGATAGCAACTATTTTCATATTAAAACAGGACGAATGTGTTGAGTGTTGCGTTCTACTTCTATCGGAAAGAATGTTTGAGTGGAACAGTGGAAGATTTGTTTCAGGCGATCGAAGCTTTTGTTGCATCAGGTAGAGACTGATGGAGTTGAGAGCTCACCTCGGGCTCGAGCTCGTAGAAAGAGTTGACGAGCACGTCGTCGGCCAGGTCCAGCCCCTTGAACTGGCTCATCACCATCTCGAAGTAGCCCGGGTAGGGGCCGGGCCCGACCTTGAGGAACCACGGCAGGCCCTCGGGCTCGAGCGCCGGCAGCCCGGGCAGACCGGTGACGGTGGATCCAGCCTCCACCGGCACGCCGACCCGCTCGCACCACACGTGGCCGTACACCACGTTGACGGCGCACGGCTGCGTGAAGAAGGCCACGGCGGCGGCGCCGTGCCGCTGCGCCACGCCGCGCGCCCACGGCAGGAACGCGTCGTAGACCATCGCCCGGACGGGGCGCCCCTCCGCGGCCTCGGCGTCTAGGAGCTCGCCCAGCGTCTCCGACCCCGCGGACTCGAGGAGCGCCAGGTAGGCCGTGACGTCGTTGCACTCGCCGAACCCGCCCGCGTCGCAGCCGTCGGATACGGCGGCGAGGCGGACGTCCCCCACCGCGGCGGCGTCGGGCTTGCAGGTGGCGAGGATGTAGCGGGAGACGGCGAGCGTGGGGCGCAGGCCGTGGTGCGCGAGGCGCTTGGCGAACTGCAGCATGGGGTGGACGTGGCCCTGGCTCGGGTACGGCAGCAGCAGCACGTGGCCCGCGCTGGCGTCGGCGCCGGCGACGACTTCTTGCGTGTCCTTGCCGTGAGAAGCCATGACTAAGCTAGCTGCGCGTTGCACGGAGCTGTCTGCACCTTATCGGAGGCTCAGAGCACAGGAGGAGCTAATGTACTATGGTATATGTATATGTATCGATTCTGGTATATAAATGGCACGTCGCGGGAGGAAGCAAATGTGCTGTCGTATGTAGCGTACCAAACTGTGGTTGCACAGTTAGAAAGACAATGGTATTTCTTGTCCTTCAATGTTCGTGTCCTAAACTTGACATTGGTGTCCTTTGTATTTATTTTAGACTTCCGGCTATGTTTGTTGAGTGGGAGCAGACGTTTTCATTGACTATCATGCGTCTACGATGACTTTGTAATATCTCAAGATGCTATGCTGACTCAGCCTTTCGGATACGCTTATAAAGGATAGGGTGTGCATGTGTACATTTATAGAAATGAAGGTGACTCGTGAGCAATAATTGTACTGTGTTTAAAAAATATGCTGTCGTATGTATATGGATCGACAGCTACGGCATGTATTAACAAACGGCGAGAGTGACGCGGAATGTAAGGATCGGCTAAGAGCAGCTAGCTGCACGACACTACTTGAGTTTGACTTTTGGTGAAGCCCCGTGCTGCACGACGGGCCGGGCGAGCTGCCGGGGTGCGCGCGAGGCCCCTGATTGCTCGCACGTCGCATCCAGCGGTCGTCGGCGCGCGGCACGCGCTGGAGTTTTCTGTTGTCCGCGGGCGGTTGCTTCTGATGGTACGCCGGATCACTGGCGACGCCTGCTAGCCGGCGATTGGTTGTATCTTGCATGAGGTGGGAGTGCGCTGACCACCGAGCTAGGGGCGGTGGTGATATGGAAAGGCAGGAAGAAGAGAAGATCGGGAAGCGCTATATTATATAAGAATCGGGAGTGAGTCAATGTATATTCGTGGGATCTCATGTGAAAATCTGTGTAATTCTTTTTTGTTTTTCTTTCTTCTTTTTATTTTTTCTGTCGCTTGATTGAACTTCGTTAAGTTTCAGTCGAGTAAGATCTAGCCACACCTTATCGGAACAGTTTTGCTACGTCTCAGTCGACTTAGACTTCGTTATGTCTCAGTCAATGTTATATTTCATTGATCTTGCATTAAGATTTGTACAAAAATTTCTTTTCAGTTTTTTCTTTTTCTTCTCATATACTATATCACTTGAGTGAGACTTGGTTAAGTCTCAGTTGACTGAGACCTAGACACACCCTTATCGGAATTACTATTTCACATCTATGCAAGGTTTTAAAAGGGACGACTGCGGCTCCAGGGCATGTGCACGAAGACTTTCCAACTGTCATCAACAAGGTTAAGCCGGCTCCGGTGGGGAAGCAGCGCGTGGGTTGCTCGTTCCGGCGGCAGTAGTGGTTGTCTGGGAATCTTGGAATCTCAATGTTATTTTTATT
>NC_057808.1:411232761-411423541 GCF_018294505.1 Triticum aestivum
TTAGGGAGCTAAATGACGGTGAAATTCAAAATCACTACAAAATGAACTCTGAAAATGTTGGAACTTGGCATGGTATCATCATTTCGCCCGCATAGCATGTGCAAAAGAGTAGAGAGGGTCGTGGCGAAAACTGGACGCACCTCGTGTACAAACAGGACAATCTCTTTCGGAGTATCAAGGTTTCGGACGAGAACTCATCTATTACACGGGCACATCAATGTTTTTAAAACTTATTTGAACTCCAGCCTATTTTTGCGTTCAGTATGCATCATTCAAAGCGACGTCATCAATTTGCAACACGTTCTGACATCATTTGCTGTTTTTCAGTCATTTACCGATTTGTTTAGGGAGCTAAATGACGATGAAATTGAAAATCACTACAAAATGAACTCTGAAAATGTTGGAACTTGGCATGGTATCATCATTTCGCCCGCATAGCATGTGCAAAAGAGTAGAGAGGGTCACGGCGAAAACTGGACGCACCTCGTGTACAAACTGGACAATCTCTTTCGGAGTATCAGGGTTTCGGACGAGAACTCATCTGTTACATGGGCACTTCAATGTTTTTTAAACTTATTTGAACTCCAGCCTATTTTTGCTGTTTTTCAGTCATTTACCGATTTGTTTAGGGAGCTAAATGACGGTGAAATTGAAAATCACTACAAAATGAACTCTGAAAATGTTGGAACTTGGCATGGTATCATCATTTCGCCCGCATAGCATGTGCAAAAGAGTAGAGAGGGTCACGGCAAAAACTGGACGCACCTCGTGTACAAACTGGACAATCTGTTTCGGAGTATCAGGGTTTCGGACGAGAACTCATTTGTTACATGGGCACTTCAATGTTTTTTAAACTTATTTGAACTCCAGCCTATTTTTGCGTTCAGTATGCATCATTCAAAGCGACGTCATCAATTTCCAACACGTTCTGACATCATTTGCTGTTTTTCAGTCATTTACCGATTTGTTTAGGGAGCTAAATGACGGTGAAATTGAAAATCACTGCAAAATGAACTCTGAAAATGTTGGAAGTTGGCATGGTATCATCATTTCGCCCGCATAGCATGTGCAAAAGAGTAGAGAGGGTCACGGCGAAAACTGGAAGCACCTCGTGTACAAACTGGACAATCTCTTTCGGAGTATCAGGGTTTCAGACGAGAACTCATCTGTTACACGGGCACTTCAATGTTTTTTAAACTTATTTGAACTCCAGCCTATTTTTGCGTTCAGTATGCATCATTCAAAGCGACGTCATCAATTTCCAACACGTTCTGACATCATTTGCTGTTTTCAGTCATTTACCGATTTGTTTAGGGAGCTAAATGACGGTGAAATTGAAAATCACTACAAAATGAACTCTGAAAATGTTGGAACTTGGCATGGTATCATCATTTCGCCCGCATAGCATGTGCAAAAGAGTAGAGAGGGTCACGGCGAAAGCTGGACGCACCTCGTGTACAAACTGGACAATCTCTTTCGGAGTATCATGGTTTCGGACAAGAACTCATCTGTTACACGGGGACTTCAATGTTTTTTAAACTTATTTGAACTCCAGCCTATTTTTGCGTTCAGTATGCATCATTCAAAGCGACGTCATTAATTTTCAACACATTCTGACATCATTTGCGGTTTTTCAGTCATTTACCGATTTGTTTAGAGAGCTAAATGACGGTGAAATTGAAAATCACTACAAAATGAATAGCAGAAAATAAATAATGCAGAAAAGAAAAAACTAGATAATTTTTTTATATTCACAAAGAAACTAAATACAGCAAAAACAATTACTCGGAAATAAATAGAAGAAAGTTATATAAATAATTGTTGGGGCGCTGCCCGCTGGGCCTGCCAACCCTAGGGTTTGCAAATACAGGCCCAGAAGGGCTAGGAGGCTCAATGGGCAGCGCACCAAAGTTAGGCCCAGAAGCCTGTTATAGAGAGGAGTTCGAGACAGCAGCCGTGTCGGGGCTTTTAAACTGGTGCGGGCGCCCCTCGGCTAGCAAGGTGGGACTAAACTTGCCCGCACCGCTCCTGCGCCAGCGCACACCTTTAGTACCGGTTCGTGGCTCCAACCGGTACTAAAGGGGGGCCTTTAGTACCAGTTGGAGCCACGAACCGGTACTAAAGGGGCAGTTTCCCGCCGCTTGACCTGGCCAAAATTGGCCTTTAGTACCGGTTGGTGGCTCCAACCGGTACTAAAGGCCCCTCCTATATATATGACACTTACGAAAAATTCAGTTTCATCGACCACCACTTCTTCTCCAACTACTTCGCGCGACATTGCCGCCGCCCTCGCCGCCCCCGCCGCGCGCCGTCGCCCCCGCTGCGCGCTGTCGCCCCCGCCGCCCGTCGTCGCCGTCACCGCCGTCGCCATCACCGCCCGCCGTCGCCGTCGCCCTCACCGCCCGTCGTCGCCGTCGCCCCCGCCGCCCGTCGCCGCCGCCCCGTACCATGTCGCCGTCTCGATCGCGCCGTCGCCCCCGGCCTGCCGCTCGTCGTCGCGCCGTCCCCGTCGCATCGCCGTCTCGCGCCGCCGCCCGTATGCCGCCGCCCCCCGCTCGTACACACACACATACGTACACACACAAAGACACACACACACACATATTGTTTTTACTTATTTTCTGTTTTCTGTTGTTTAGATTAATGTTAGATAATTTACGTAGATAAGAATGTTAGAATGTTAATGTTAGATGAATTATATGGAAAAGATGTTAAATATTAATGTCAATTTTAGATGAATTAGCTAGATATTAATTAGATATATATATGAGATTTGAACTAGTTGAATTAATATAACTAGTTTATTTTTAGTATGAAAATTAATAGAACAAGTTTATTTTTAGTAAGAAAATTTAGGTATATGAGATTATTTAAACTAGTTGAATTAATATAACTAGTTTATTTTTAGTAAATGCTTAGTTGAACTAGTTGAATTAGTAGAACTAGTTTATTTTTAGTAAGAAAATTTAGGTATATATGAGATTTGATGATCTAATTAAAATATTACTATATATATAGCTACTTTATATATTTTAGTAAGAAAATTAATAGAACTAGTTTATTTTTAGTAAATTCTTAGTTGAATTAATAGAACTAGTTTATTTTTAGTAAGAAAATTTAGATATCTGAGATTTGATGATCTAATTAAAATATTACTATATGGAACTAGCTACTTTATTTTCGTAAGAAAATTAATAGAACACGTTTATTTTTATTAAATGCTTAGTTGAAATAGTTGAATTAATAGAACTAGTTGAACTAATAGAAATAGTTGAATTAGTTGAATTAATAGAACTAGTAAGTGTTTAATGTTTCACCTATATGAACATAGGAAATGTTGTCTGACGACGAAAAAGATTTCATTAAGTGTGAATTCTGTGAAGACCAGCGCGGCCTGTGCGACAGAAATTTCCTTGTTGATGATAGGCGCTTCAGCATCAAGCTGGATGAGACCTTCGAAGTGGATACAGTAAGTCACAACGACAAGTCTTTTTTCGTAATTAAGCATGACTTATATATGCTTCATTTGCTTCAACTTATAATTTTAAATTTTCACTATTCTACTAGCGCATCCCCTGCCATGCAAGAATTTTTGTCTTGGATAAGATAGGTTTCAGTGCTATGGAAACTATGGAGGTAAAGAGAGTTTACCTGAAGACCGAGCATGCTGGTTATACTTTCAACGTCAAATTATACAATGCAGACACGTACACCTATTTTGAATGCAAAACTTGGCAAGCACTATGCAAGGCTTTTGCATTTGAGCCTGATATGGTTATCACCTTTGATATTCGTCCGGAAGATGATATTGAAGGTAATAGGGACATCTGGGTCGATGTGCAGACGCCTCCAGTTCTACCATTATGTGAGTTTCTCAACCATATTTATGTCTTTGATATTGTTTATTCAAAAATAGTTGACAACTAATTTCTATTGACAGCTTATTTCCATTCAAGCAAACATGTCCGGCGCTTGGTAGACAGGACCTACTACTGTCCCGGAGCTGAACTAAACTGCGAGGAGATAAGTCATTATGTTTCATGGCTTGAGGATCTTGATGCTGTTAAGAGAAATCATTTTCCTGAATTTGAAAATCTTAGTACTCAAAACGTGCGACCAATAGTGATCGTATTGAACTACGGTCACATGTATTTAGGAAAGATGGTAAGGTCTTTACTATTAGTCCTCAGTGCATCTTTTGCATACATTATTTTTCAAGATAAACTTTCATTGATAAGTATATTAATTACTATACGATGTTCTTCATCAGGGACTCCCGATGACAGTTGTGCCTTAGTGGATCGAGACTAAAGGTCGCATGTCAATTTTTAGCTTACGGCCAAGATATCCTACAGTGCACATGAGTGCATTTAGGATTTCTGAAAGCGATGAATGCTTAATAGTGAAAGATTGGAGCAAAATTGTTAACGATCGCAGAGAAGTGCTAGGGGGCAGCAATCAGAAGCGCAACCCACGATTAGGAGACAGGTTCATCTGCATGCTCCAATATGATGAATCAGGAGAGCTATACATGTTCTATGCTATTTTACCTGAGAGAGAGCAGCAGGAGTGATTTAGCTAGTTATCATGCTCTTAGTACTTGTTGTCCTCTCATGCATTTCCGTGTTCTTCGTCCTGAACTTAATCTCAAAGAGTGATTTGCTTTTGTGGTGTTATGAACGCTTATAATATCATGACCATGTTGAACTCGATGATATCTTTGCTAGCTAGTATATACTGTTGTTGGTGATGATATGATGCAAGAGTTTTTATATTAATATGATGATGATGATGAGTTATTATATCATTTATGAAAGAAACCGCATATTAGTTTCAACTGGATGGATCCTAGCTAAGTGATCAAGTATATGCCATATCCATATTACTTAGATCACTAAGTGATCAAGTAATATGGATATGGCATATACTTGATCACTTAGCTAGGATCCACATGCATCCAGTCGAAACTAATCTGCGGTACTTTCACCTAATGATTTAACAACTCATTATAATGTAAAACAATCACTAAGTTAAATTGAAAACACATAACTAAAGGGAAAATAAAAATTAAAACCAAAACACACCCAAACATTTAGTATCGGTTGGTGTTACCAACCGGTACTAATGTCCTACACGCACCCGGGCCTAGCTCGTGCCACGTGGTGGCACGTTAGCGCCGGTTCGTGCCAAACCGGTACTAAAGGGGGGGCCTTTATTCTCCACTCCATAGTGCCGGTTGCAGAACCGGCACTAAAGGCCCTTACGAACCGGTGATAAAGGCCGGTTCTGCACTAGTGTGATCAGATCTATTTTATCCATGAAAGTTATTTGAGTTTTGTTCTCTTATATGCATGATTGCTTATAGCCTCGTATTTCTTCTTTGAATCTTTGGTTTAGTTAGGCCGACTAGATCGATTTTTCTTGCCATGGGAAGAGGTGCTTTGTGATGGGTTCGACCTTACAGTGCTCAATCCCAGTGACAGAAGGGGACATGACACGTATGTATCGTTGCTATTAAGGATAACAAGACGGGGTTTATTCTTACATGAATAGATCTTGACAGAAGGGGACATTACTCTGTTTTTCCATGAACTTAATACACCAGATGCATGCTGGATAGCGATCGATGTGTGGAGTAATAGTAGTAGATGCAGGCAGGAGTCGGTCTACTAATCTTGGACATGATGCCTATATAATGATCATTGCCTAGATATCGTCATAATTGTTTGAAGTTATATCAATTGCCCAACAGTAATTTGTTTACCCGCCGTATGCTATTTTTCTTGAGAGAAGCCACTAGTGAAATCTACGGCCCCCGAGTCTCTTCTTTATCATATTTGCCTTCAAGATCTATTTTTATTTGCTTTTATTTTCAGATCTATTAATACAAAAACCGAAAAATACCTTGCTGCAATTTTTTGTTCTTTATTTTATTTCACATTTCTGCGAGATCTATTTATCCAATCTACTACAAATTTATCAATCCTTTTACCCGGGAGGGATTGACAACCCCTCTTTCACGTTGGGTTGCAAGTATTTGTTCTTTGTGTGCAGGCACCGTTTACATAGTGTTGCGTGGTTCTCCTACTGGTTCGATAACTTTGGTCTCTGTTAGGAATATGCAACTTGTATTTCCAGGTGGCCATAGGCCAGTATATATACATGTACAGGTGTGGAATATATGCAGGAAACCCCTTATACAATAGGGTAAATATGAAAGGTTACATGGCTATATATATATAACTCTAACACCCCCCTCAAACTCATGGTGGATTAACAACACTGAGTTTGGAGAGATAGAAGCCATGCCGCGCTCTAGTCTGGGCCTTCGTCAGAAAATCCGCCAACAGTAACTCGGAAGGCACATACTGATGAGCAATAACCTGATCCTGCACACCAGCGCGCACATAGAAAGCATCAACACCAATATGCTTGGTGAGCTCATGCTTCACAGGATCGCGCGCAATGCTAATAGCACCTGTACTGTCAGACAAGAGCGGAGTAGGTTTAGTAATAGAAACACCAAAATCCTGAAGTAACCACCGTAACCAAGTCACCTCTGCCGTCAAAAGAGCCATAGCTCATAACTCAGCCTCTGCACTTGAACGGGAAACTGCAGTCTGTTTCTTCGTCTTCCAGGAAATGAGAGAACCACCAAGAAAAACACAGTAAGCAGAAAGTGAACGGCGATCAGAGGGATCACTAGCCCACGTAGCATCCGAATAGGCCTGAAGTTGTAAAGAACTGGAGCGAGGAAAGAATAGACGGTGAGAGATCGTGCCCCGAAGATATCGGAGAACACGAAGGAGGTGACTATAGTGAACCGAAGTGGGAGCAAAGACAAACTGACTCAGAATATGAACCGGAGAAGAGATATCTGGACGAGTGACAGCTAGATAGACAAGACTCCCAACAAGATGACGATAACGCGTCGGGTCAGGCAAGGGGTCACCATCAGTATCACGGAGGTGAACATTGAGCTCCATGGGAGTCTCAACAATGCGCTCATCGATAAGAGCAGCACGAACAAGAAGATCATGTATATACTTTTCCTGGGATATAAAAAAGTCATCAGAGGTAGAAGAGACTTCAATCCCAAGAAACTAGCGAAGAGGTCCAAGATCGGACATAAGAAACTGCTCACTAAGACGGGCCTTTACAAAGGCAATATACTCGGGGTCGTCGCTAGTGATGATCATGTCATCAACATAGAGAAGAAGAAGAGTCCGACCACGAGGAGAAAGGTGGACAAACAATGCTGGATCATGAGCACCCGATGAAAAACCAGCGGCAGTCACCACAGAGGCAAAATGCTCAAACTAGGCGCGGGGGGCTTGCTTAAGGCCGTAGAGAGAGCGACGAAGATGACATACCATGCCATCAGGAACATAATACACAGGTGGTGGCTGCATGTATACCTCCTCATGGAGCTCACCGTTAAGAAAGGCATTCTTAACATCAAGCTGAGATACAGACCAGTGGCGTGCAGAGGCCACGGCAAGAAGTGTGCGGATAGTGGTCATATGGACCACAGGAGCAGATGTCTCATCATAATCACGACCATGCTCCTGTTGAAAAGCACGAGCCACAAGACGAGCTTTGTAACGCTCAAGAGAACCATCAGAGCGAGTCTTAACCTTGTAGACCCACTTACAAGTGATGGGACGGACACCTGGAGGAAGAGAAACAAGATCCCATGTACCAGTGCGTTCAAGAGCAGAAATCTCCTCTGCCATCGCAAACTGCCATTCAGGGTGAACAACAGCCTCACAATAAGCAGTCGGTGCTACCTCTTGAGCATGCGTTGTTTTCCCTTGAAGAGGAAAGGGTGATGCAACAAAGTAGCATAAGTATTTCCCTCAGTTTTTGAGAACCAAGGTATCAATCCAGTAGGAGACTACACGCAAATCCCTAGTACCTGCACATACAATTAAGAACCTTGCAACCAACGCGATAAAGGGGTTGTCAATCCCTTCACGGCCACTTGCAAAAGTGAGATATGATAAAGATAATAAGATAAATATTTTTGGTATTATTGTTGTATAGATTGAAAAGTAAAGATTGCAAAATAAAATAAATAGTAAACAAGTGTAGATCGAAAACTTATATGATGGAAAATAGACCCGGGGACCATAGGTTTCACTAGTGGCTTCTCTCAAGATAACAAATTCTACGGTGGGTGAACAAATTACTGTCGAGCAATTGATAGAAAAGCGCATAGTTATGAGAATATCTAGGCATGATCATGTATATAGGCATCACGTCCGTGACAAGTAGACCGAAACGATTCTGCATCTACTACTATTACTCCACACATCGACCGCTATCCATCATGCATCTAGAGTATTAAGTTCATAAGAACAGAGTAACGCATTAGGCAAGATGACATGATGTAGAGGAATGAACTCAAGCAATATGATATAAACCCCATCTTTTTATCCTCGATGGCAACAATACAATACGTGCCTTGCTGCCCCTGCTGTCACTGGGAAAGGACACAGCAAGATTGAACCCAAAGCTAAGCACTTATCCCATTGCAAGAAAGATCAATCTAGTAGGCCAAACCAAACTGATAATTCGAAGAGACTTGCAACGATATCAAATCATGCATAAAAGAATTCAGAGAAGAATCAAATATTGTTCATAGATAATCTTGATCATAAACCCACAATTCATCGGATCTCGACAAACACACCACCATAAGTATTACATCGAATAGATCTCCAAGAGAATCGAGGAGAACTTTGTATTGAGATCCAAAGAGAGAGAAGAAGCCATCTAGCTAATAACTATGGACCCGAAGGTATGTGGTAAACTACTCACACATCATCGGAGAGGCTATGGTGTTGATGTAGAAGCCCTCCGTGATCGATTCCCCCTCCGGCGAAGCGCCGGAAAAGGCCCCAAGATAGGACCTCACGGGAACAGAAGGTTGCGGCGGTGGAAATAGGGTTTCGTGGTGCTCCTGGATGTTTTCAGGGTATATGAGTATATATAGGCGAAAGAAGTAGGTCGGTGGAGCTACGAGGGGCCCACGAGGGTGGGGGGCACGCCTACCCCCCTGGGCGCGCCCTCCTACCTCGTGGCTTCCTTGATGTCCACTCCAAGTCTCCTGGATTGCGTTTGTTCCAAAAACGATCATCGCGAAGGTTTCATTCCGTTTGGACTCCGTTTGGACTCCGTTTGATATTCCTTTTCTGCGAAACACTGAAATAGGCAAAATAACAACAATTTGCACTGGGCCTCCGGTTAGTAGGTTAGTCCCAAAAATAATATAAAAGTGCATAATAAAGCCCATTAAACATCCAAAACAGATAATATAATAGCGTGGAACAATAAAAAATTATAGATACGTTGGAGACGTATCAAGTATCCCCAAGCTTAATTCCCGCTCGTCCTCGAGTAGGTAAATGATAAAAACAGAATTTTTGATGTGGAATGCTACCTAACATAATCCTCAATGTAATTTTCTTTATTGTGGCATGAATGTTCAGATCCGAAAGATTCAAGACAAAAGTTTAATATTGACATAAAAATAATAATACTTCAAGCATACTAATAAAGCAATCATGTCTTCTCAAAATAACATGGCCAAAGAAAGTTATCCCTACAAAATCATATAGTCTGGCTATGCTCTATCTTCATCACACAAAATATTAAATCATGCACAACCCCAATGACAAGCCAAGCAATTGTTTCATACTTTTGATGTTCTCAAACTTTTTCAATTTTCACGCAATACATGAGCGTGAGCCATGGACATACCACTATATGTGGAATAGAATGGTGGTTGTGGAGAAGACAAAAAAAGGAGAAGACAGTCTCACATCAACTAGGCGTATCAACGGGCTATGGAGATGCCCATCAATAAATATCAACGCGAGTGAGTAGGGATTGCCATGCAACGGATGCACTAGAGCTATAAGTGTATGAAAGCTCAACAAAAGGAACTAAGTGGGTGTGCATCCAACTCGCTTGCTCACGAAGACCTAGGGCATTTTGAGGAAGCCCATCATTGGAATATACAAGCCAAGTTCTATAATGTAAAATTCCCACTAGTATATGAAAGTGACAACATAGGAGACTCTCTATCATGAAGATCACGGTGCTACTTTGAAGCACAAGTGTGGTAAAAGGATAGTAACATTGTCCCATCTCTATTTTTCTCTTTTTTTTGTTTGGGACTTTTTCTCTTTTTTATGGCCTCTTTTTTCCCTTTTTTTTCGTCCGGAGTCTCATCCCGACTTGTGGGGGAATCATAGTCTCCATCATCCTTTCCTCACTTGGGACAATGCTCTAATAATGATGATCATCACACTTTTATTTACTTACAACTCAAAAATTACAACTCAATACTTAGAACAAAATATGACTCTATGTGAATGCCTCCGGCGGTGTACCAGGATATGCAATGAATCAAGAGTGACATGTATGAAAATCATGAACGGTGGCTTTGCCACAAATACGATGTTAACTACATGATCATGCAAAGCAATATGACAATGATGGAGCGTGTCATAATAAACGGAACGGTGGAAAGTTGAATGGCAATATATCTCGGAATGGCTATGGAAATGCCATAATAGGTAGGTATGGTGGCTGTTTTGAGGAAGGTATATGGTGGGTGTATGATATCGGCAAAAGGTGCGCGGTATTAGAGAGGCTAGCAATGGTGGAAGGGTGCGAGTGCGTATAATCCATGGACTCAACATTAGTCATAAAGAACTCACATACTTATTGCAAAAATCTATTAGTTATCGAAACAAAGTACTACGCGCATGCTCCTAGGGGGATCGATTGGTAGGAAAAGACCATCACTCGTCCCCGTCCGCCACTCATAAGGAAGACAATCAATAAATAAATCATGCTCCGACTTCATCACATAACGGTTCACAATACGTGCATGTTACGGGAATCACAAACTTTAACACAAGTATTTCTCAAATTCACAACTACTCAACTAGCATGACTCTAATATTACCATCTTCATATCTCAAAACAATCATAAAGAATCAAACTTCTCATAGTATTCAATGCACTTTACATGATAGTTTTCATTATACCTATCTTGGATGCTCATCACTTTAGGACTAATGTTTTTAACCAAAGCAAATTACCATGCTGTTCTAAAAGACTCTCAAAATAATATAAGTGAAGCATGAGAGATCAATAATTTCTATAAAATAAACCACCACCGTGCTCTAAAAGATATAAGTGAAGCACTAGAGCAAAATTAGCTAGCTCAAAAGATATAAGTGAAGCACATAGAGTATTCTAATAGATTCCGATTCATGTGTGTCTCTCCAAAAGGTGTGTACAGCAAGGATGATTGTGGTAAACTAAAAATAAAAGACTCAAATCATACAAGATGCTCCAAGCAAAACACATATCATGTGGTGAATAAAAATATAGCCTCAAGTAAAGTTACCGATAGACAAAGACGAAAGAGGGGATGCCTTCCGGGGCATCCCCAAGCTTAGGCTTTTGGTTGTCCTTAAATTTTACCTTGGGGTGCCTTGGGCATCCCCAGGCTTAGGCTATTGCCACTCCTTGTTCCAAAATCCATCAAATCTTTACCCAAAAACTTGAAAACTTCACAACACAAAACTTAACAGAAAATCTCATGAGCTCCGTTAGCGAAATAAAACAAACCACCACTTTAAGTTACTGTAATGAACTCATTATTTATTTATATTGGAGTTAAACCTACTGTATTCCAACTTCTCTATGGTTCATCAAAATAAGCAAACAACACACGAAAAATAGAATCTGTCATAAAACAGAACAATATGTAGTAATCTGTAGCAAACGCAAACTTCTGTAACTCAAAAATTCTGTCAAAATAGGACGACTTAAATAATTTTATTATTGATCTACTTCATTTGGAATCATTATTTTATCACTTTCTGGTGATTTTTAACAATTTTTTTGTGAGCAGGAAGTTTCTGTCTTTTTCAGCAAGATCAAATAATTATCACCCAAGAAGATCCTATAGGTTTTACTTGGCACAAACACTAATTAAAACATAAAACCAAATCTAACCAGAGGATAGATGAAATATTTATTACTAAATAGGAAGAAAAATCAAGGAACAAAAATAAAATTGGGTTGTCTCCCAACAAGCGCTATCGTTTAACGCCCCTAGCTAGGCATAAAAACAAGGATAGATCTAGGTATTGTCATCTTTGGTATGCAAATCATAAGTGTCCCTCGTAATAGATTCATAAGGTAATTTAATTTTCTTCCTAGGAAAGTGCTCCATGCCCTTCCTTAATGGAAATTGGAATCTAATATTTCCTTCTTTTATATCAATAATTGCACCAATCGTTTTAAGGAAAGGTCTACCAAGAATAATAGGACATGTAGGATTGCAATCTATATCAAGAACAATGAAATCTACGGGCACATAATTCCTATTTGCAACAATAAGAACATCATTAATCCTTCCCATAGGTTTCTTAATGGTGGAATCCGGAAGATGCAAATTTAAAGAACAATCATCAAATTCATGGAAACCTAGCACATCACACAAAGTTTTTGGAATCGTGGAAACACTAGCACCCAAATCACACAAACAATAGCACTCATGATCTTTAATTTTAATTTCAATAGTAGGTTCCCACTCATCGTAAAGTTTTCTAGGGATAGAGACTTCTAATTCAAGTTTTTCTTCATAGGATTGCATTAAAGCATTAACGATATGTTTAGTAAAAGCTTTATTTTGACTATAGGCATGAGGAGAATTTAGCACGGATTGCAACAAGGAAATACAATCTATCAAAGATCAATTATCATAATTAAATTCCTTGAAATCCAAAATAGTGGGTTCATTGCTATGTAAAGTTTTGACCTCTTCAATCCCACTTTTACCAATTTTTGCATCAAGATTTAAAAACTCCGAATCATTGGGACGCCTTTTAACTAAAGTTAACTCATCTCTAGTCCCATCTTTATCAAGATTCATATTTCAAAACAAAGATTTAATAGGAGACACATCAATTACTTTTGGATCTTCATCATTATTATCATGAAAACTAGAAGAACACGCTTTCACAAAGCAATCTTTTTTAGCACGCATCCTAGCGGTTATTTCTTTGCACTCATCAATGGAAATTCTCATGGCTTTGAGAGACTCATTGATATCATGCTTAGGTGGAATAGATCTAAGTTTCAAAGAATCAACATCAAGAGAAATTCTATCCACATTCCTAGCCAACTCATCAATCTTAGGCAATTTTTCTTCAAGCAAAGCATTGAAATTCTTTTGCGAAATCATAAATTCTTTAACACTAGTCTCAAATCAGAGGGCATCTTATTAAAATTTCCATAAGAGTTGTTGTAGGAATTACCATAGTTATTAGAGGAATTACTAGGGATCGGCCTAGAATTAAAGTTTCCTCTATATGCGTTGTTGCCAAAATTGTTCCTACCAACAAAATTCACATCCATAGATTCATTATTATTCTCAATGAAAGTGGACAAAGGCATATCATTAGGATCGAAAGAAACACTCTTATTAGCAAACAATTTCATAAGTTCATCCATCTTTCCACTCAAAACATTAATCTCTTCAATCGCATGAACCTTTTTACTAGTGGATCTATCGGTGTGCCATTGGGAATAATTAACCATAATATTATCTAGGAGTTTAGTAGCTTCTCCTAAAGTGATTTCCATAAAAGTGCCTCCCATGGCCGAATCTAAAGGATTTCTAGAAGCAAAATTCAATCCGGCATAACTTTTTTGTATAATCATCCATAAATTCAAACCACGTGTAGGCAATACATATCATTAATTTTATCCTCTCCCAAGCTTGTGCAACATGCTCATGATCAAGTTGCTTAAAGTTCATGATATCGTTTCTAAGAGAGATGATCTTAGCGGGAGGAAAATACTTAGAGATAAAAGCATCTTTGCACTTATTCCATGAATCAATACTATTTTGGGCAAAGAAGAGAACCAAGTTTTAGCACGATCTCTAAGCGAAAACGGAAATAGCTTCAATTTAACAATATCATTATCCACATCTTTCTTCTTTTGCATATCGCACAAATCAACGAAGTTGTTTAGATGAGTAGCGGCATCTTCACTAGGAAGGCCAGAGAATTGATCTTTCATGACAAGATTCAAAAAAGCAGCATTAATTTCACAAGATTCAGCATCGGTAATAGGAGCAATCGGAGTGCTAAAAAATCATTGTTGTTGGTATTGGAAAAGTCACACAGTTTAGTATTGTCTTGAGCCATCGTGACAAACAATCCAACACACAAGCACACAAGAAGCAAGCGAAAAGAGACGAACGGAAAAAGGGAAAATAAAACGGCAAAGGTGAAGTGGGGGAGAGGAAAACGAGAGTCAAATGGCAAATAATGTAATGCGAGGGATAAGAGTTTGTGATGGGTACTTGGTATGTCTTGACTTGTGCGTAGATCTCCCCGGCAACGGCGCCAGAAATCCTTCTTGCTACCTCTTGAGCATGCGTTGGTTTTCCCTTGAAGAGGAAAGGGTGATGCAGCAAAGTAGCGTAAGTATTTCCCTCAGTTTTTGAGAACCAAGGTATCAATCCAATAGGAGACTACACGCAAATCCCTAGTACCTGCACAAACAATTAAGAACCTTGCAACCAACGCGATAATGGGGTTGTCAATCCCTTCACGGCCACTTGCAAAAGTGAGATCTGATAAAGATAATAAGATAAATATTTTTGGTATTTTTGTTGTATAGATTGAAAAGTAAAGGTTGCAAAATAAAATAAATAGTAAACTAGAAGTGTAGATCAGAAACTTATATGATGGAAAATAGACCCGAGGGCCATAGGTTTCACTAGTGGCTTCTCTCAAGATAGCAAATTCTACGGTGGGTGAACAAATTACTGTCGAGCAATTGATAGAAAAGCGCATAGTTATGAGAATATCTAGGCATGATCATGTATATAGGCATCACGTCCGTGACAAGTAGACCGAAACGATTCTGCATCTACTACTATTACTCCACATATCGACCGCTATCCATCATGCATCTAGAGTATTAAGTTCATAAGAACAGAGTAACACATTAGGCAAGATGACATGATGTAGAGGAATAAACTCAAGCTATATGATATAAACCCCATCTTTTTATCCTCGATGGCAACAATACAATACGTGCCTTGCTGCCCCTGCTGTCACTCGGAAGGGACACTGCAAGATTGAACCCAAAGCTAAGCACTTCTCCCATTGCAAGAAAGATCAATATAGTAGGCCAAACCAAACTGATAATTCGAAGAGACTTGCAAAGATATCAAATCATGCATAAAAGAATTCAGAGAAGAATCAAATATTGTTCATAGATAATCTTGATCATAAACCACAATTCATCGGATCTCGAAAAACACACCGCAAGAAGTATTACATTGAATAGCTCTCCAAGAGAATCGAGGAGAACTTTGTATTGAGATCCAAAGAGAGAGAAGAAGCCATCTAGCTAATAACTATGGACCTGAAGTTCTGTGGTAAACTACCCACAATTCATCGGATCTCGACAAACACACCGCAAGAAGTATTACATCGAATAGCTCTCCAAGAGAATCGAGGAGAACTTTGTATTGAGATCCAAAGAGAGAGAAGAAGCCATCTAGCTAATAACTATGGACCCGAAGGTCTGTGGTAAACTACTCACACATCATCGTAGAGGCTATGGTGTTGACGTAGAAGCCCTCCGTGATCGATTCCCCCTCCGGCGGAGCGCCGGAAAAGGCCCCAAGATGGGATCTCATGGGTACAGAAGGTTGCGGCGGTGGTAGGGTTTCGTGGTGCTCCTGGATGTTTTCAGGGTATATGAGTATATATAGGCGAAAGAAGTAGGTCGGTGGAGCTACGAGGGGTCCACGAGGGTGGGGGCGCGCCTACCCCCTGGGCGCGCCCTCCTACCTCGTGGCCACCTCGTGGCTTCCTTGACGTCCACTCCAAGTCTCCTGGGTTGCTTTTGTTCCAAAAACGATCATCGCGAAGGTTTCATTCCATTTGGACTCCGTTTGATATTCCTTTTCTGCGAAACACTGAAATAGGCAAAAAAAACAGCAATTTGCACTGGGCCTCCGGTTAGTAGGTTAGTCCCAAAAATAATATAAAAGTGCATAATAAAGCCCATTAAACATCCAAAATAGATAATATAATAGCATGGAACAATAAAAAAATTATAGATACGTTGGAGACGTATCAGTCGGCTCAAGAACAACATCACTATCGGTTGAAAAACCAAGGTGATCAACATGCGGAAGCGGACGAGGACGCAAACCATATGTAGGTTGAGACGAGGAGGATGACACGTCAGCAGACACATCCACATTATGTGAACGACGAGTGTAATACTGAGGCAAAGATGGAAGAACACGAGGAGGAATAGCCGAGGTAGAATCAGGAGGTGGAGACAAAGAAATCACCGGGGGTGAAGGTGTAGAATCTGGTGACATGCGAGGTGAGGAAACCGTGGGAGATGGTGGCGGCATAGCAGGACCTCGAGTAGTGAGCACAAAGGGAACCACAAGTAAACCAGCACCACGGAGGCGAGTCTCCTCAGCACGGATCTCAGAAAGCGCCTCCATGAGGGAGATACGACCACGAGCAAACAACTGAGCGCGCCGGTGCTCAAACTCCTTACGGAGTCGAGACAAGAACTCATAGACACGATGAAACTCCAAATCAGCCCGCACAGCCTGGCAACACTAACAAGTACGACAACCAGCAGTGCCGAGAGAATCAAGCTGACGCCAGATAGCAGAACTCTGTGCATAGAACTCATCAACAGTGGAATCACCCTGCTGAAGAGCATGCTCCTGACGAACCACAGACAGGTGTAAGGCATCACTAGAGGGCTGATGGCGCCGACGAAGCCGAGTCCACATCTCAAATACAGTAGAGAGGCCGAGAACTCAGAGGCAAACTGAGGAAGAACACTAGCAGTGAGAACATCTGCGGCACGAGCATCATCATCAAGCCACTGAGTGTAAGCAGACAGAGCTGCATGATAAGTCTGAAGTGCGTCCTCATAGGTCTGAACCTGCTCATCATAAGCAAGAACAGCAGTGTCATCAGCCAGCTTAGCTGCATCCTTCACAGCCTGATCAGCATCGGCATCAAGAACCGGTGGCGTCGGTGGAGTAGGAGCCACAGGAGGAACTAGACACGGCGGACTGGGGACCTCGCCAGAAAGAACGCCCCAGAGACGAAGGACACGCATGTGAATGCACATGAAGCCAACAAACTCAATGTAGTTGGTACCATCAAAAATCATCGGATAGCGAGGAACAACAACATAGCCGGAGGACAGAGACATCACGCCTGTTTTTTTAGACAAATGATCAGGATCCTCAATCTGCAGCAGCGGAGGGATCAGGCCGAAGGAATCAGAGGTGGCCGACGATCAGGAGTCTCGATCGGGATCTGGCGGCTGGATCGAGGGTAGTTGGGACCCAGCTATAGCAGCGATGGGACCTGGCGGCTGGTCGGCTGGATCATGGGCAGGACCTAGCGGCTGGATCCTCCGACTGGATCGGGATTCAGGCAGAGAGCAACCGCGAGCGTTGATGCAGATTGGAGCATGGGAGGGCGATGGAGATCGGGCGAGGGCGGCGGCTGGGATCCAGCGAGGACGGCGGAGATCGGCGACAGGAAGGAACTGGCGGCCACAAAAGAACAACACGTCCTGGCATTGACCTGTAGGGGGAGAGGAGCAGGCACGGAGAGCCAACAACGGCCACATACAAGGGTAACGGCGCGACGTGGATCAACAACACGAGTTGCAGCGTGCAAAAAATTGACCTAGCTCTGATACCATGTTAGGAATATGCAACTTGTATTTCCAGGTGGCCATAGGCCAGTATATATACATGTACTGGTGTGGAATATATGCAGGAAACCCCTTATACAATAGGGTAAATACGAAAGGTTACATGGCTATATATATAACTCTAACAGTCTCATCACCGAGGGAAATACCTACCGTAGCTGTGCTGCATCATCCCTTCCTCTTTGGGGAAATACCGACGTAGTTCAAGCTGCAGCAAAAGGAATTTCTCGCGCCGTTGCCGGGGAGACATCATCAACATCGATCAGGTTCCTAATCACAAATCTCATCTCCTTGCAATTTACATTATTTTCCATTTGCCCCTCGTTTTCATTTCCCCCACTTCACAAAAAATTGTCGTTTTATTTGCCCTCTTTTTTGTTCGTTGTTTTCTCGTTAGATCTATCTTTTTGCTTGCAATCATTAGTGATTTTGGTATGGCAGAAATAGATGATGGCCTAACTCCTAAAATTGGATGATCTGGCAATCTGGATGCTAAAACTTTTGTTTTGGGGCAAGGGAATGTTATGGGAAAGGAACATATCCAAGAATTTTTCATTTGTGTTGGAAATTTATGTCTTGATGATGCTCCTATACTTAAAAGGACTAAATCTTATGCGGAAGCTATTTCAACACTAGTTCTGAAACTTGAAAATAAATTTAACCGTACTCATCCGACCTTGCAAAGATTGTTTTATGAGCTACCAGTTATAAAGAATCCCAAGGCTAAAAAATTGGCCACCCTTGTTCTTATGAATGAATTTGATTACATAATACGAGAAGCTAGGGAATTTTTTATTTTTATGGTATGAATCATGAAAAAC
Source organism: Triticum aestivum (assembly GCF_018294505.1). NCBI lineage: Eukaryota > Viridiplantae > Streptophyta > Magnoliopsida > Poales > Poaceae > Triticum > Triticum aestivum. Next base: position 411,251,409 of record NC_057808.1, read on the forward strand.
CGGTGATAGACGAGATCCTTTATGATAGTGATTATGTGCTAAGACATCTGCTTGGGGATAATCAAATCTTTGATGAGAATCTTAAAAAGGAAGTCCCTGTTTTAGATATAATCCAACAAGTTTTCAATGATTTTAATCAACACTATTCTTGGATTGTTGCCGGAAATCAAAGGGGATATGATGATAAGCAACTTGATAGTGCTAAAGTCTCTATGGATAAGGTGTTTTATGTTGTTTTTGCAAAACCTTCTGACAAAAACACCTCTAAGGAAAATGAAAAGAAAGATGACAACACTTAGATCTATGCTTTATGCCTAGCTAGGGGCGTAAAATGATAGCGCTTGTTGGGAGGCAACCCAATGAATAAAATTTATTTTTGCCTTTTTCTTTCTGTTCTTGAGTGTTTGCACAATTATTCCTCTGTTATGATTGTGTTTTTTATGTTTTAATTAGTGTTTGTGCCAAGCAAAGCCTTTGGGATCATGTTGGGTGATAGTTGATTTGATCTTGTTGGAAAACAGAAACTTTTGCGTCTAGTAAAATAATTTTCCAAAATCACAGAAGCGAAGAAAGCTTCTAATTTTTTTACACAAGATTTATATACATATTGCCTACATCGTCCTAATTTTTAATAATTGTTGGAGTTACACAAGTATACGAAGTTTTCATATTGCTACAAACTGTTCTTTTTTTGACAGATTCTGTTTTCTTTGCGTTGTGTGCTTATTTTAATGAATCTATTGTTGGGTAACGTAGCAGAAATTCAAAATTTTCTACGCATCACCAAGATCAATCTATGGAGTAATCTAGCAACGAGGGGAAGGGGAGTGCATCTACATACCCTTGTAGATCGCGATGCGGAAGCGTTGCAAGAACGCGGATGAAGGAGTCATACTCGTAGCGATTCAGATCGCGGTTGATTCCGATATAAGCACCGAAGAACGGTGCCTCCGCGTTCAACACACGTGCAGCCCGGTGACGTCTCCCACGCCTTGATCCAGCAAGGAGAGAGGGAGAGGTCGGGGAAGACTCCATCTAGCAGCAGCACGACGGCGTGGTGGTGATGGAGGAGCGTGGTAATCCTGCAGGGCTTCGCCAAGCACCGCGGGAGAGGAGGAGGAGGGAGAGGGGTAGGGCTGCGCCGAAAGAGAGACGTTCTCGTGTCTTGGGCAGCCCCAAAACACCAATATATATAGGGGAGGGGGAGGGCTGCGCCCCCATCTAGGGTTCCCCCCCCCAAGGGGTGCGGCCAGCCCTAGATGGGGCTTGGGGGGGCGGCCAAAGGGGGGAAGAGAGGGGGCGCCCCACTAGATGGGCCTTAGGCCCATCTGAGCCTAGGGTTTCCCCCTTCCCCCTTGTCCTGCGCCCTGGGCCTCTTGTGGGGGGGGGTGCACCAGCCCACCTGGGGCTGGTCCCCTCCCACACTTGGCCCATGCAGCCCTCTGGGGCCGGTGGCCCCACTTGGTGGACCCCCGGGACCCTCCCGGTGGTCCCGGTACATTACCGATATCACCCGAAACTTTTCCGGTGACCAAAATAGGACTTCTCATATATAAATCTTTACCTCCGGACCATTCCGGAACTCCTCGTGACGTCCGGGATCTCATCCGGGACTCCGAACAACATTCGGTAACCATGTACAAACTTTCCCTATAACCCTAGCGTCATCGAACCTTAAGTGTGTAGACCCTACGGGTTCGGGAACCATGCAGACATGACCGAGACGTTCTCCGGTCAATAACCAACAGCGGGAGCTGGATACCCATGTTGGCTCCCACATGTTCCACGATGATCTCATCGGATGAACCACGATGTCGGGGATTCAATCAATCCCGTATTCAATTCCCTTTGTCTATCGGTATGTTACTTGCCCGAGATTCGATCGTCGGTATCCCTATACCTTGTTCAATCTCGTTACCGGCAAGTCTCTTTACTCGTTCCGTAACTCACATCATCCCGTGATCAACTCCTTGGTCACATTGTGCACATTATGATGATGTCCTACCGAGTGGGCCCAGAGATACCTCTCCGTTTACACGGAGTGACAAATCCCAGTCTCGATTCGTGCCAACCCAACAGACACTTTCGGAGATACATGTAGTGCACCTTTATAGCCACCCAGTTACGTTGTGACGTTTGGTACACCCAAAGCATTCCTACGGTATCCGGGAGTTGCACAATCTCATGGTCTAAGGAAATGATACTTGACATTAGAAAAGCTCTGAGCAAACGAACTACACGATCTTGTGCTAGGCTTAGGATTGGGTCTTGTCCATCACATCATTCTCCTAATGATGTGATCCCGTTATCAACGACATCCAATGTCCATGGTCAGGAAACCGTAACCATATATTGATCAACGAGCTAGTCAACTAGAGGCTTACTAGGGACATGGTGTTGTCTATGTATCCACACATGTATCTGAGTTTCCTATCAATACAATTCTAGCATGGATAATAAATAATTATCATGAACAAGGAAATATAATAATAACCAATTTGTTATTGCCTCTAGGGCATATTTCCAATAGTCTCCCACTTGCACTAGAGTCAATAATCTAGTCCACATCACCATGTGATTAACACTCATAGGTCACATCACCATGCGACCAACATCCAAGAGTTTACTAGAGTCAACAATCTAGTTCACATCACTATGTGATTAACACTCAATGAGTTCTGGTTTGATCATGTTATGCTTGTGAGAGAGGTTATTAGTCAACGGGTCTGAACCTTTCAGATCCGTGTGCGCTTTACGAATATCTATGTCATCTTGTGGATGCTACCACACGCTACTTGGAGCCATTTCAAGTATCTGCTCTACTATACGAATCCGGTTTACTACTCAGAGTCATCCGGATTAGTGTGAAAGTTCGCATCGACATAACCCTTTATGACGAACTCCTTTTCACCTCCATAATCGAGAAAATTCCTTAGTCCACTAGATACTAAGGATAAGTTCGACCGCTGTCGTGTGATCCTTTCCCGGATCACTATTGTACCCCTTGACCAACTCATGGCAAGGCACATTCCATGTGCGGTACACAGCATAGCATACTATAGAGCCTACGTCTGAAGCATAGGGGACGACCTTCGTCCTTTCTCTCTCTTCTGTTGTGGTCAGGTCTTGAGTCTTACTCAATACTCACACCTTGTAACACAGCCAAGAACTCCTTCTTTGCTGATCTATTTTGAACTCTTTCAAAATCATGTAAGGTGTGTGTTCTTTGAAAGTATCATCAGGCGTCTTGATCTATCTCTATAGATCTTGATGCCCAATATGTAAGCAGCTTTATCCAGGTCTTCCTTTGAAAAACTCCTTTCAAACAACCCTTTATGCTTTCCAGAAATTTTACATCATTTCGGATCAACAATATGTCATTCACATATACTTATCAGACATGTTGTAGCGCTCCCACTCACTTTATTGTAAATACAAGTTTCAAACAAACTATGTATAAACCCAAAAACTTTGATAACTCCATCAAAGCGTATATTCTGACTCCGAGATGCTTGCTCTAATCCATGGAAGGATCGCTGGAGCTAGCATATATTTTAGCATCCTTAGGATTGACAAAACCTTTCTGATTGTATCACATACAACCTTTCCTTACGAAAACTGGTAAGGAAACTTGTTTTGACATCCATCTGCCAGATTTCATAAATGCAGCCAATGCTAACATGATTCCGACGGACTTAAGCATCGCTACGGATGAGAAAATCTCATCGTAGTCAACTCCTTGAACTTGTGGGAATACTCTTTGCCACAAGTCGAGCTTCATAGACGGTAACATTACCGTCCACGCCCGTCTTCTTCTCAAAGATCCATTTATCTCGGATTTCATGGTTTCTAACCATTTGTCGGAATATGGGCCCACCATCGCTTCTCCATAGCTCATAGGTTCATCGTTGTCCAATAACATGACTTCCAAGACAGGATCACGTACTACTCTGAAGTATTACGCATCCTCGTTGTCCTACGAGGTTTGGCGGTGACTTGATCCGAAGTTTCATGATCACTATCATAAGCTTCCACTTCAATTGGTATAGGTGCCACAGGAACAACTTCCTGTGCCCTGCTACACACTAGTTGAAGTGACGGTTCAATAACCTTATCAAGTCTCCACCATCCTCCCACTCAATTCTTTCGAGAGAAACTTTTCCTCGAGAAAGGACTCGTTTCTAGAAGCAATTACTTTTGCTTCCAGATCTGAAATAGGAGGTATACCCAACTGTTTTGGGTATTCTTATGAAGATGTATTTATCCGCTTTGGGTTCGAGCTTATCAGCCTGAAACTTTTTCACATAAGCTTCGCAGCCCCAAACTTTTAAGAAACGACAACTTAGGTTTCTCTAAACAGTGTCGTCTCAACGGAATTGCGTGGTGCCCCTTTTAAAGTGAATGCGGTTATCTCTAATGCCTAACCCATAAACGATAGTGGTAATTCGATAAGAGACATCATGGTATGCACCATATCCAATAGGGTGTAGTTATGATGTTCGGACACACCATCACACTATGGTGTTCCAGGCGGTATTAATTGTGAAACACTTTCCACAATGTCTTAACTGTGTGCCAAACTCGTAACTCAGATACTCATCTCTATGATCATATCACAGACATTTTATCCTCTTGTCACGATGATCTTCAACTTCACTCTGAAATTACTTGAACCTTTCAATAATTCAGACTTGTGTTTCATCAAGCAAATACACTCAGCATCTACTCAAACCATCTGTGAAGTAAGAACATAACGATATCCACTGCATGCCTCAGCACTCATTGGACTGCATACATCAAAATGTATTACTTGCAATAAGTTGCTCTCTTGTTTCATCTTACTGAAAACGAGGCCTTTCAGTCATCTTGCCCATGTGGTATGATTTGCATGTCTCAAGTGATTCAAAATCAAGTGAGTCCAAATGATCCATCTGCATGGAGTTTCTTCATGCATATATATCAATAGACATGGTTCGCATGTCTCAATCTTTTCAAAAACGACTGAGTCCAAAGATCCATCTACATGGAGCTTCTTCATGCGTTCTATACCAATATGACTCAAATGGCAGTGCCACAAGTATGTGGAACTATCATTACTATCTTATATCTTTTGGCATGAACATGTGTATCACTACGATCGAGATTCATTTTAGGTGCAAGACCATTCAAGGTATTATTCAAATAAACAGAGTAACCATTATTCTCCTTAAATGAATAACCGTATTGCGATAAACATAATCCAATCATGCTCAACGCAAACACCAAATCTCGGTAGTAGAGGGAGCATGCGATGCTTGATCACATCAACCTTGGAAACACTTCCAACACACATCGTCATCTCACCTTTAGCCAGTCTCCATTTATTTCGCAGCTTTTATTTCGAGTTACTAACACTTAGCAACCGAACCGGTATCTAATACCCTGGTGCTGCTAGGAGTACTAGTAAAGTACACATTCATATAATGTATATCCAATATACTTCTGTCGACCTTGTCTTCCTTCTCATGTACCAAGTATCTAGGGTAGTTCGGCTTCAGTGACCGTTCCCCTCATTACAGAAGCACTTAGTCTCGGGTTTGGGTTCAACCTTGGGATTCAGCACTAGAGCAGCAAATGATTTGTTGTTTCATGAAGTATCCCCTTTGCCCTTGCCCTTCTAGAAACTAGTGGTTTTACTAACCATCAACAATTGACGCTCCTTCTTGATTTCTAATTTCGCGGTGTCAAACATCGCGAGTTGCTCAAGGATCATCATGTCTATCCCTGATATGTTATAGTTCATCACAAAGCTCTACTAGCTTGGTGGCAGTGACTATGGAGAACCATCACTATCTCATCTGGGAGATTAACTCCCACTTGATTCAAGTGATTGTGGCACTCAGACAATCTGAGCACATGCTTAACGATTGAGCTCTTCTCCCTTAGTCTGCAGGCTCAAGAAACTTGTCAGAGGTCTCATACCTCCTGACGTGGGCACTAGTCTGAAATCCCAATTTCAGTCTTCGGAACATCTCATATGTTTTGCGACGTTTCACAAACGTCTTTGGTGCCACAATTCTAAACCATTAGAACTATCACATAGTCATCAAAACGTGTGTGTCAGATGTTTCGCAACATCTACAGACGACGCTGAGGTTCAGCACACCGAGCGGTGCATTAAGGACATAAGCCTTCTGTGCAGCAATGAGGACAATCCTCAGTTTACGGACCCAATCCGCATAATTGCTACTACCAACTTTCAACTAAATTTTCTCTAGGAACATATCTTAAACAGTAGAACTAAAGCGTATGACATAATTTGTAAAGACCTTTTGACTATGTTCATGATAATGAAGTTCATCTAATTATTTAATGAACTCCCACTCAGATAGACATCCCTCTAGTCATCTAAGTGATACATGATCCGAGTCAAACTAGGCCGTGTCCGATCATCACGTGAGACGGACTAGTCATCATCGGTGAACATCTCCATGTTGATCGTCTCTGCTATACGACTCATGTTCGACCTTTCGGTCTCTTGTGTTCCGAGGCCATGTCTGTACATGCTAGGCTCGTCAAGTCAACCTAAGTGTCTCGCATGTGTTCCGAGGCCATGTCTGTACATGCTAGGCTCGTCAACACCCGTTGTATTTGAACGTTAGAATCTATCACACCCGATCATCACGTGGTGCTTCGAAACAACGAACCTTCGCAACGGTGCACAGTTAGGGGGAACACTTCTCTTGAAATTTTAGTGAGGGATCATCTAACTTACTACCGTCGTTCTAAGCAAATAAGATGCATAACATGATAAACATCACATGCAATCAAATAGTGACATGATATGGCCAATATCATTTTGCTCCTTTGATCTCCATCTTCGGGGCACCATGATCATCTTTGTCACCGGCATGACACCATGATCTCCATCATCATGATCTCCATCATTGTGTCTTCATGAAGTTGTCACGCCAACGATTACTTCTACTTCTATGGCTAACGTGCTTAGCAATAAAGTAAAGTAATTTACATGGCGTTATTCAATGACACGCAGGTCATACAAAAAAATAAAGACAACTCCTATGGCTCCTGCCGGTTGTCACACTCATCGACATGCAAGTCGTGATTCCTATTACAAGAATATGATCAATCTCATACATCACATATATCATTCATCACATCTTCTGGCCATATCAAATCACATAGCACATGCTGCAAAAACAAGTTAGACGTCCTCTAATTGTTGTTGCAAGTTTTTACGTGGCTTGTATAGGTTTCTAGCAAGAACGTTTCTTACCTACGTAAAACCACAACGTGATATGCCAATTTCTATTTACCCTTCATAAGGACCCTTTTCATCGAATCCGTTCCGACTAAAGTGGGAGAGACAGACACCCGCTAGCCACCTTAGGCAACTAGTGCATGTCAGTGGGTGGAACCTGTCTCACGAAAGCGTACGTGTAAGGTCGGTCCGGGCCGCTTCATCCCACAATGCCGCCGAAACAAGATAAGACTAGTAGCGGCAAGAAGAATTGGCAACATCTACGCCCACAACTGCTTTGTGTTCTACTCGTGCATAGAAACTACGCATAGACCTAGCTCATGATGCCACTATTGGGTAACGTAGCAGAAATTCAAAATTTTCTACGCATCACCAAGATCAGTCTATGGAGTAATCTAGCAACGAGGGGAAGGGGAGTGCATCTACATACCCTTGTAGATCGCGATGCGGAAGCGTTGCAAGAACGTGGATGAAGGAGTCGTACTCGTAGCGATTCAGATCGTGGTTGATTCCGATATAAGCACCGAAGAACGGTGCCTCCGCGTTCAACACACGTGCAGCCCGGTGACGTCTCCCACGCCTTGATCCAGCAAGGAGAGAGGGAGAGGTTGGGGAAGACTCCATCCAGCAGCAGCACGACGGCGTGGTGGTGATGGAGGAGCGTGGTAATCCCGTAGGGCTTCGTCAAGCACCGCGGGAGAGGAGGAGAAGGGAGAGGGGTAGGGCTGCGCCGAAAGAGAGACGCTGTCGTGTCTTGGGCAGCCCCAAAACCCCAATATATATAGGGGAGGGGGAGGGCTGCGCCCCCATCTAGGGTTCCCCCCCCAAGGGGTGCGGCCAGCCCTACATGCGGCTTGGGGGGCGGCCAAAGGGGGGAAGAGAGGGGGCGCTCCACTAGATGGGCCTTAGGCCCATCTGAGCCTAGGGTTTCCCCCTTCTCCCTTGTCCTGCGCCCTGGGCCTCTTGTGGGGGGGCGCACCAGCCCACCTGGGGCTGGTCCCCTCCCACACTTGGCCCATGCAGCCCTCTGGGGCCGGTGGCCCCACTTGGTGGACCCCCGGGACCCTCCCGGTGGTCCCGGTACATTACCGATATCACCCGAAACTTTTCCGGTGACCAAAACAGGACTTCCCATATATAAATCTTTACCTCTGGACCATTCCGGAACTCCTCGTGACGTCCAGGATCTCATCCGGGACTCCGAACAACATTCGGTAACCACGTACAAACTTTCCCTATAACCCTAGCGTCATCGAACCTTAAGTGTGTATACCCTACGGGTTCGGGAACCATGCAGACATGACCGAGACGTTCTCCGGTCAATAACCAACAGCGGGATCTGGATACCCATGTTGGCTCCCACATGTTCCAGGATGATCTCATCGGATGAACCACGATGTCGGGGATTCAATCAATCCCGTATTCAATTCCCTTTGTCTATCGGTATGTTACTTGCCCGAGATTCGATCGTCGGTATCCCTATACCTTGTTCAATCTCGTTACCGGCAAGTCTCTTTACTCGTTTCGTAACTCACATCATCCCGTGATCAACTCCTTGGTCACATTGTGCACATTATGATGATGTCCTACCGAGTGGGCCCAGAGATACCTCTCCGTTTACACGGAGTGACAAATCCCAGTCTCGATTCGTGCCAACCCAACAGACACTTTCGGAGATACCTGTAGTGCACATTTATAGCCACCCAGTTATGTTGTGACATTTGGTACACCCAAAGCATTCCTACGGTATCCGGGAGTTGCACAATCTCATGCTCTAAGGAAATGATACTTGACATTAGAAAAGCTCTGAGAAAACGAACTACACGATCTTGTGCTAGGCTTAGGATTGGGTCTTGTCCATCACATCATTCTCCTAATGATGTGATCCCGTTATCAACGACATCCAATGTCCATGGTCAGGAAACCGTAACCATCTATTGATCAACGAGCTAGTCAACTAGAGGCTTACTAGGGACATGGTGTTGTCTATGTATCCACACATGTATCTGAGTTTCCTATCAATACAATTCTAGCATGGATAATAAACGATTATCATGAACAAGGAAATATAATAATAACCAATTTGTTATTGCCTCTAGGGCATATTTCCAACATCTATGGACTTTATCAGGGGGTATGAGCGATAGAAAAGTTGGAATACAGTAGATATAATTCAAGAATAAAATATGAATGCGTTTGCAACAGTACTTAGAGTAGTGATTTGCTTTGTTATACTAACGGATCTCACGAAGGTTTTTGTTGAGTTTTGTGTGATTGAAGTTTTCAAGTTTTGGATGAGATCACGATGGATGAAGGAATAAGGAGTAAGAAGAGCATAATCTTGGGGATGCTCTATGGCATCCCAAACTATTATCTAAAAGAGAAGCAAGCAACTAAGCTTAGGGATGCCCCCGAGTGGCATCCCCTCTTTCTTCTAACGACCATTGGTATTTTACTTGGAACTATATTTCTATTCGTAACTTATCATGAGTTTTGCTTGGAGCATCTTGTAGTATATGAGTCTTTGCTTGTTTTGCTTTTTATTTTGTGTCATCTATCCTTGTTGGACACACCTATTTGAGGGAGGCAAAATTATGCTTCGATTTGTTAAAAATGCTCTTTGTACTTCACTTAAATCTTTTTGAGCTATGGAATTGCTCTAGTGCTTCACTTATATCTTTTTGAGCACGATGTGCTTTAATACTTTTGAAGAAATGCTCTCATGCTTCACTTAGATTTATTTGAGAGTTATTAATTTTTTTAAGAAATTCTCTCATGCTTCACTTAAATTATTTTGAGAGAAGAAACTTTTTATGCTCATGTTCTTCACTTAGATTTGTTTGAGCTATCAAAAGCAACATATGAAATTAGTTCCAAAGTGATAGATATTCAAGAGGGATATAATAAAAACTTTGATGAAGATCATTGGACAAAATAAACTTTATTCTTTGTAATAGTTTTGCGATATGATGATATAATATGTGAGTCATGTTGATGAGTAATTATGCTTTAGTAAGAATATTGGTGTTAAGGTTTGTGATTCCCTATGCAAGCACGAAAGTCAATATTTTTGCAATGAAATTACATCCTACTTGTGGTACATTATTTGGTATTAGTTATGCTTAATGCTCGCTGATAACCCACAGGTATAGGCGATCGCAACAGTTTTCGAGGGTAGAGTATTCAACCCAAATTTATTGATTCGACACAAGGGGAGCCCAAGAATATTCTCAAGTATTAGCAGTTGAGTTGTCAATGCAACCACACCTGGATAACTTAATATATGCAGCAAAGTATTTAGTAGCAAAGTAATATGGAAGTAATGGTAATGGTAGCAAAAGAAATATTTTTGGGTTTTGTAGTGATTGTAACAGTAGCAACGGAAAAGTAAATAAGTGGAGAACAATATGTGAAAAGCTCGTAGGCATTGGATCGGTGATGGAGAATTATGCCGGATGCGGTTCATCGTGTAACAGTCATAACATAGGGTGACACATAACTAGCTCCAATTCATCAAAGTAATGTAGGCATGTATTCCGAATATAGTCATACGTGCTTATGGAAAAGAACTTGCATGACATCTTTTGTCCTACCCTCCTGTGGCAGCGGGGTCCTAGCGGAAACTAAGGGATATTAAGGCCTCCTTTTAATAGAGTACCGGACCAAAGCATTAACACATAGTGAATACATGAACTCCTCAAACTATGGTCGTCACCGGGAGTGGTCCCGATTATTGTAACTTCGGGTTTGCCGGATCATAACACATAGTAGGTGACTATAGACTTGCAAGATAGGATCAAGAACTCACATATATTCATGAAAACATAATAGGTTCAGATCTAAAATCATGGCACTCAGGCCCTAGTGACAAGCATTAAGCATAGCAAAGTCATAGCAACATCAATCTCAGAACATTGTGGATACTAGGGATCAAACCCTAACAAAACTAACTCGATTACATGATAAATCTCATCCAACCCATCACCGTCCAGCAAGCCTACGATGGAATTACTCATGCACGGCGGTGAGCATCATGAAATTGGTGATGAAGGATGGTTGATGATGACGATGGCGACGGATTCCCCTCTCCGGAGCCCCGAACAGACTCCAGATCAGCCCTCACGAGAGAGTTTAGGGCTTGGCGGCCGCTCCGTATCGTAAAACGCGATGAATCCTTCTCCCTGATTTTTTTTCTCCCCGAACACGAATATATGGAGTTGGAGTTGAGGTCGATGGAGCAACAGGGGGCCCACGAGGCAGGGGGCACGCCCAGGGGGGCAGGCGCGCCCCCCACCCTCGTGGACAGGTGGTGGGCCCCCTGGCCTTGATTCTTTCGCCAATATTTTTAATATTTTCCAAAAATAAGTTCCGTGGAGTTTGAGGTCATTTCGAGAACTTTTTTTTCTGCACATAAATAACACCATGGCAATTCTTCTGAAAACAGCGTCAGTCCAGGTTAGTTCCATTCAAATCATGCAATTTAGAGTCCAAAACAAGGGCAAAAGTGTTTGGAAAAGTAGATACGACGGAGATGTATCAACTCCCCCAAGCTTAAACCTTTGCTTGTCCTCAAGCAATTCAGTTGACAAACTGAAAGTGATAAAGAAAAACTTTTACAAACTCTGTTTGCTCTTGTTGTTGTAAATATGTAAAGCCAGCATTCAAGTTTTCAGCAAAGATTATGACTAACCACATTCACAATAACTCTTAGGTCTCATGTTTACTCATGTCAATGGCATAATCAACTAGCGAGCAATAATAATAAATCTCAGATGACAACACTTTCTCAAAAAAATCATAATATGATATAACAAGATGGTATCTCGCTAGCCCTTTCTGAGACCGCAAAACATAAATGCAGAGCACCTTTAAAGATCAAGGACTGACTAAACATTGTAATTCATGGTAAAAGAGATCCAGTCATAGTCATACCCAATATAAATTAATAGTAATGGATGCAAATGACAGCGGTGCTCTCCAGCTGGTGCTTTTTAATAAGAGGGTGATGACTCAACATAAAAGCAAATAGATAGGCCCTTCGCAGAGGGAAGCAGGGATTTGTAGAGGTGCCAGAGCTCGATTTTGAAATAGGGATAAATAATATTTTGAGCGGCATACTTTCATTGTCAGCATAACAACCAAGAGATGGCGATATCTTTCATGCTACACACATTATAGGCGGTTCCCAAACAGAATGGTAAAGTTTATACTCCCCCTCCACCAACAAGCATCAATCCATGGCTTGCTCGAAACAACGAGTGCCTCCAACTAACAACAGTCCCAGGGGGAGTTTTGTTTGCAATTATTTTGATTTGATTTGCATAAAGCATGGGACTGGGCATCCCGGTGACCAGCCATTTTCTCGTGAGTGAGGAGCGGAGTCCACTCCACTTGAGAATAACCCGCCTAGCATAGAAGATAAGGACAGCCCTAGTTGATACATGAGCTATTCGAGCATACAAAACATAATTTTATTTGAAGGTTTAGAGTTTGGCACATACAAATTTACTTGGAACGGAAGGTAGATACCGCATATAGGAAGGTATAGTGGACTCATATGGAATAACTTTGGGGTTTAAGGGATTGGATGCGCAAGCAGTATTCCCGCTTAGTACAAGTGAAGGCTAGCAAAAGACTGGGGAGCGACCAACTAGAGAGCGACAACAGTCATGAACATGCATTAAAATTAATGAACATTGAGTGCAAGCATGAGTAGGATATAATCCACCATGAACATAAATATCGTGAAGGCTATGTTGATTTGTTTCAACTACATGCGTGAACATGTGCCAACTCGAGTCAATTAAATCATTCAAAGGAGGATACCACCCTATCATACCACATCACAACCATTTTAATAGCATGTTGGCACGCAAGGTAAACCATTATAACTCATAGCTAATCAAGCATGGCACGAGCAACTATAATCTCTAATTGTCATTGCAAACATGTTTATTCATAATAGGTTGAATCAGGAACGATGAACTAATCATATTTACAAAAACAAGAGAGGTCGAGTTCATACCAGCTTCTCTCATCTCGATCAGTCCATCATATATCGTCATAATTGCCTTTCACTTGCACGACCGAATGATGTGAAAATAATAATAGTGCACATGCATTGGACTAAGCTGGAATCTGTGAGCATTGAATAAACAGGAGAAGACAAGGCAATATGGGCTCTTGGTTAAATCAACAATAATGCATATAAGAGCCGCTTCAACAATTTAATTATGGTCTTCTCCTATCGACCCCCAAAGAAAAGAAAAGAAATAAAACTATTTACACGGGAAAGCTCCCAAAAAGCAAAAAGAACAAGAAATCTTTTTGGGTTTTCTTTTTAATTATTACTACTACATCATGAAAAGTAAACTAACTAAAAGCTACTACTAATTTTTTTGGTTTTTCTTAAGGTTTATTAAACACACAAGAAAAAAGCGTAAAAAGGAAAATAAACTAGCATGGATAATACAATGAAAGAGTATGAGCACCGACAACTAGCAATGAGTGTGCAAACATAAATGTAATGTCGGTGGGAAATACGTACTCCCCCAAGCTTAGGCTTTTTGCCTAAGTTGGTTTATTGCCACGGATGGCCTGGCGGATATCCATAGTTGTAGTTGGGGTCGGACTGCGAAGAGGAGGACTCTGATTTGCCACTGGTTGGCAATCATCTCCGGATCCCACTGGTAATGAGACTGTCGTGGAGGATCATATTGTGGTTCCGGCTCTGGCTCTGTGGCTGATGTAGGGTTCCGGTAGGCGTGAATGGCCGCCAACGGAACGAGATACTGGCCTGTAGATAAATCAAACAAGGAAGGAGCAGGCAAGGTAATAGTCTCAGGATGATGTTTATCAAAGAACAATTTGTATTTAAGCTCCCTTTCCCTATTCTTTACAATAAAATCATGCGCTACCATGCTCTTATAATCTAAATAAACAGTAGGCATCAATTTTTCTTCTTTTTCATAGTGTCTAATAGGTATGTTATAATATGCAGCAAGGCGTGAAGCATAAACACCTCCAAAGATGGGGCCCTTTGTACGGTTTAGACTTAACCGTTTGGCAATAATACCGCCCATACTAACAGAGTCGTCACGGAATAAACCATGGAACAAAATAATAATATCAGGGACACTAAGGTTTCCATAGTTTCCGCGACCAATTAAGCAACGACTAGCAAATATTGCAAAGTAGCGTAAAACAGGAAAATGTATGCTAGTGATTCTTGCATCGGAAACCTTCCTAGTTTCCCCTATAGTAATAGTGTCAATAAACCCGTCCACATCTTTACGATGCGGTTCCTCTAAACTACCCTCGAAAGGTATTTTGCAAACCCTGCAAAATTCATCTAGTGACATCTTCTTAACCACATCATATAAATGAAACTCTACTGAAGGAGGTGATTCCTTAGGATAATAGTAGAAGTTTTGCACAAAAGTATTGGTGAGTAAGAGATACTGTTCACGTTGGTCGCGGAGGAAGTCGGTAAGGCCTGCATTCTCAGCCAATTCATAAAAATCATCATAAATCCCGGCTGCTCTCAAGAAATCATTGGAAGGCCATTCACACGGCCAAACCTCCGCGGTGCGAGGCAAATTATATTTGGGCCTCTCTGCTTCCTCACTTTGCTTTCCCTTCGAGCTTCGGCTCGATGAGCCCCTCAAAAATCTCTTCATTATTTCTGAAAAATTCTGAAATTTTTAGTAACTTCAAATAAAATTAAACCAAACGCAACAAAATTGATAGCAACTACTCCTACAAGTGCCTAGAGCCTATATCATGCATTAGAACTACTTGGAACCATATAAATTTGACATGGAGGCTCAAGAACATGGTCACCTAGGCAGCACAAATTTGCAATGAATAAAGCACTAGAACAAAAACTAATTGGACCAATGCACGAGTCACATACCAAGGAACAATCTCCCAAAGCAGTTTTGTGAGAGGTGCTTTGAGCAAGGAGATCGAAAATCGCAGGAAAATGAGCTAGAACTCGTGCTTGAGCTGGATGGTGATTTTTTTGGGAGGAAGAAGAAGTGTGTGGGTGCAGGAATAAGTGGAGAGGAGCCACCATGGGCCCACGAGGGGGGCGCGCCCTGGACCCACGTGGCTAGGTGCTTGCTCCCCCTGGTGTGTTCTCAGTGCCAGATGTTCTCAAATATTCCAGAAAAATCATATTTCAATTTCGGGGCATTTGGAGAACTTTTATTTTTGGGGTATTTTTATATTGCATGGATAATTCAGAAAATAGACAGAAAAATACTATTTTTACTTTATTTCAACTAAATAACAGAAAGTAAAAGGAAGGTACAGAAGGTTGTGCTTTCTAGTTTCATCCATCTCATGCTCATCAAAAGGAATCCACTAACAAGGTTGATCAGGTCTTGTTAACAAACTCATTCCGAATCACACGAAACCGGAGAAATTTCGAATAACACTATGTTACCTCAACGGGGATATGCACATCCCCAATAATAAGAATATCATATTTCTTCTTGACAGTAGGGAGAGGAAATTCAAAACCTCCGAAAATAATTGATGGAATTTTTCCAATAGAATTGATACTGTGGACTTGAGGTTTTTTCCTCAGAAAGTGTACCGTATGCTCATTACCATTAACATGAAAAGTGACATTGCCTTTGTTGCAATCAATAACAGCCCCTGCAGTATTCAAAAAGGGTCTTCCAAGAATAATAGACATACTATCGTCCTCGGGAATATCAAGAATAACAAAGTCCGTTAAAATAGTAACGTTTGCAACCACAACAGGCACATCCTCACAAATACCGACAGGTATAGCAGTTGATTTATCGCCATTTGCAAAGATATTTCAGTAGGTGTCAACTTATTCAAATCAAGTCTACGATATAAAGAGAGAGGCATAACACTAACACCGGCTCCAAGATCACATAAAGCAGTTCTAACATAGTTTCTTTTAATGGAACATGGTATAGTTGGTACTCATGGATCTCCTAGTTTCTTAGGCATTCCACCCTTAAAAGTATAATTAGCAAGCATGGTGGAAATTTCAGCTTCCGGTATCTTTGTTTTATTAGTAACAATTTCTTTCATGTACTTAGCATAAGGATTCATTTTAAGCATATCAGTCAAACGTATACGCAAAAATATAGGTCTGATCATTTCAGCAAAGCGCTCAAAATCCTCATCATCCCTTTTCTTGGATGGTTTCGGAGGAAAAGGCATGGGTTTCTGAACCCATGGTTCCCTTTCTTTACCGTGTTTCCTAGCAACAAAGTCTCTCTTATCATAACGTTGATTCTTTGATTGTGGGTTATCAAGATCAACAGCAGGTTCAATTTCTACATCATTATCATTGCTAGGTTGAGCATCATCATGAACACTATCATTAACATTTTCACTAGGTTCATGTTCATTACCAGATTGTGTTTCAGCATCAGAAATAGAAAAATCATTGGGATTCTCAGGTGGTTCAGCAATAGGTTCACTAGAAGCATGCAAAGTCCTATCATTTTTCTTTTTCTTCTTTTTAGAAGGACTAGGTGCATCTATATTATTTCTATGAGAATCTTGCTCAATTCTCTTAGGGTGGCCTTCAGGATACAAAGATTCCTGAGTCATTTTACCAGTTATAGTAGCCACTCTGACAGCATAGTCATTATTCTTATTGTTCATTTCATTGAGCAAATCATTCTGAGCTTTAAGTACTTGTTCTACTTGAGTGGTAACCATAGAAGCATGTTTACTAATGAGTTTAAGTTCACCTTTAACTCTAGACATATAATCACCCAAGTGTTCAATCATATATGCATTTTGTTTTAATTGTCTACCAAAAATAAGCATTAAAATCTTCTTGCTTAACCATAAAGTTATCAAACTCATCCAAACATTGGCTAGCAAACTTAGTAGGAGGGATTTCAGCTTTATCATATCTATAGAGAGAATTTACCTTACTACCTGTTTCGGGTTATCAAGACCATGTGTTTCTTCAATTAGTAATGAATTAAGATCATATATTTCTTCAACAGATGGTAAATTAAGACCATGTATCTCTTCAATAGGAGGTAAATTCTTAACATCTTCAGCTTTTATACCCTTTTCTTTCATAGATTTCTTTGCCTCTTGCATATCTTCAGGACTGAGAAATAGAACACCCCTCTTCTTCGGAGTTTGTCTAGGAATAGGCTCAGGAGCTGGCTCAGGAAGTGTCCAATTATTTTCATTTTCAACATATTATTTAATAGAATTTCAGCTTCATATGGTGTTCTTTCCCTGAAAACAGAACCAGCACAACTATCCAGGTAATCTCTGGAAGCATCGGTTAGTCCATTATAAAAGATATCAAGTATTTCATTTTTCTTAAGAGGATGATCAGGCAAAGCATTAAGTAATTGGAGAAGCCTCCCCCAAGATTGTGGGAGACTCTCTTCTTCAATTTGCACAAAATTATATATATCCCTTAAGGCAGCTTGTTTCTTATGAGCAGGGAAATATTTAGCAGAGAAGTAATAAATCATATCCTGGGGACTACGCACACAACCAGGATCAAGAGAATTAAACCATATCTTAGCATCACCCTTTAATGAGAACGGAAATATTTTAAGGATATAAAAGTAGCGAGTTCTCTCATCATTAGTGAACAGGGTGGCTATATCATTTAATTTAGTAAGATGTGCCACAACAGTTTCAGATTCATAGCCATAAAAAGGATCAGATTCAACCAAAGTAATTATATCAGGATCAACAGAGAATTCATAATCCTTATCAGTAACAAAGATAGGTGAAGTAGCATAAGCAGGATCATATTTCATTCTAGCATTCAGAGTTTTTTGTTTCAGCTTAGCTAATAATTTCTTAAGATCACTTCTATCATTGCAAGCAAGAAAGTCTCTTTTAGTTTCTTCATCCATAACATAGCCCTCAGGCACAACAGGCAATTCATATTTATTAGGGGGAGAGTCTTCATCATCACTCTTCAATATTATCAGTTTCAATAATTTCATTCTCTCTAGCCCTAGCAAGTTGTTCATCAAGAAATTCACCAAGTGGCACAGTAGTATCAAGCATAGAAGTAGTTTCATCATAAGTATCATGCATAGCAGAAGTGGCATCATCAATAACATGCGACATATCAGAATTAATAGCAGAAGCAGGTTTAGGTGTCGCAAGCTTACTCAAAACAGAAGGTGAATCAAGTGCAGAGCTAGATGGCAGTTCCTTACCTCCCCTCGTAGTTGAGGGATAATTTTTTGTTTTCTCATCTTTCAAGTTCCTCATAGTGACCAGCAGATATAAATCCCAAGTGACTCAAAGAATAGAGCTATGCTCCCCGGCAACGGCGCCAGAAAATAGTCTTGATAACCCACAAGTATAGGGGATCGCAACAGTTTTCGAGGGTAGAGTATTCAACCCAAATTTATTGATTCGACACAAGGGGAGCCAAAGAATATTCTCAAGTATTAGCAGTTGAGTTGTCAATTCAACCACACCTGGATAACTTAATATCTGCAGCAAAGTATTTAGTAGCAAAGTAATATGGAAGTAACGGTAACGGTAGCAAAAGTAATATTTTTGGGTTTTGTAGTGATTGTAACAGTAGCAACGGAAAAGTAAATAAGCGGAGAACAATATGTGAAAAGCTCGTAGGCATTGGATCGGTGATGGAGAATTATGCCGGATGCGGTTCATCATGTAACAGTCATAACATAGGGTGACACAGAACTAGCTCCAATTCATCAATGTAATGTAGGCATGTATTCCGAATATAGTCATACGTGCTTATGGAAAAGAACTTGCATGACATCTTTCGTCCTACCCTCCCGTGGCAGCGGGGTCCTAGCGGAAACTAAGGGATATTAAGGCCTCCTTTTAATAGAGTACCGGACCAAAGCATTAACACATAGTGAATACATGAACTCCTCAAACTATGGTCATCACCGGGAGTGGTCCCGATTATTGTCACTTCGGGGTTGCCGGATCATAACACATAGTAGGTGACTATAGACTTGCAAGATAGGATCAAGAACTCACATATATTCATGAAAACATAATAGGTTCAGATCTGAAATCATGGCACTCGGGCCCTAGTGACAAGCATTAAGCATAGCAAAGTCATAGCAACATCAATCTCAGAACATAGTGGATACTAGGGATCAAACCCTAACAAAACTAACTCGATTACATGATAAATCTCATCCAACCCATCACCGTCCAGCAAGCCTACAATGGAATTACTCACGCACGGCGGTGAGCATCATCAAATTGGTGATGAAGGATGGTTGAGGATGACGATGGCGACGGATTCCCCTCTCCGGAGCCCCGAACAGACTCCAGATCAGCCCTCCAGAGAGAGTTTAGGGCTTGGCGGCGGCTCCGTATCGTAAAATGCGATGAATCCTTCTCCCTGATTTTTTTCTCCCCGAACACGAATATATGGAGTTGGAGTTGAGGTCGATGGAGCAACAGGGGGCCCACGAGGCAGGGGGCACGCCCAGGGGGGCAGGCGCGCCCCCCACCCTCGTCGACAGGTGGTGGGACCCTGGCCTTGATTCTTTTGCCAATATTTTTAATATTTTCCAAAAATAAGTTCCGTGGAGTTTCAGGTCATTCCGAGAACTTTTTTTTCTGCACATAAATAACACCATGGCAATTCTGCTGAAAACAGCGTCAGTCCAGGTTAGTTCCATTCAAATCATGCAAGTTAGAGTCCAAAACAAGGGCAGAAGTGTTTGGAAAAGTAGATACGACGGAGACGTATCAACTCCCCCAAGCTTAAACCTTTGCTTGTCCTCAAGCAATTCAGTTGACAAACTGAAAGTGATAAAGAAAAACTTTTACAAACTCTGTTTGCTCTTGTTGTTGTAAATATGTAAAGCCAGCATTCAAGTTTTCAGCAAAGATTATGACTAACCACATTCACAATAACTCTTAGGTCTCATGTTTACTCATGTCAATGGCATAATCAACTAGCGAGCAATAATAATAAATCTCAGATGACAACACTTTCTCAAAACAATCATAATATGACATAACAAGATGGTATCTCGCTAGCCCTTTCTGAGACCGCAAAACATAAATGCAGAGCACCTTTAAAGATCAAGGACTGACTAAACATTGTAATTCATGGTAAAAGAGATCCAGTCATAGTCATACCCAATATAAATTAATAGTAATGGATGCAAATGATAGCGGTGCTCTCCAGCTGGTGCTTTTTAATAAGAGGGTGATGACTCAACATAAAAGTAAATAGATAGGCCCTTCGCAGAGGGAAGCAGGGATTTGTAGAGGTGCCAGAGCTCGATTTTGAAATAGGGATAAATAATATTTTGAGCGGCATACTTTCATTGTCAACATAACAAAATTGATAGCAACTACTCCTACAAGTGCCTAGAGCCTATATCATGCATTAGAACTACTTGGAACCATATAAATCTGACATGCAGGCTCAAGAACATGGTCACCTAGGCAGCTCAAGAACGGCGGTGAGCATCATGAAATTGGTGATGAAGGATGGTCGATGATGACGATGGCGACGGATTCCCCTCTCCTGAGCCCTGAACGGACTCCAGATCAGCCCTCCTGAGAGAGTTTAGGGCTTGGCGGCGGCTCCGTATAGTAAAACGCGATGAATCCTTCTCCCTGATTTTTTCTCCCCGAACACGAATATATGGAGTTGGAGTTGAGGTCGGTGGAGCAATAGGGGGCCCACGAGGCAGGGGGCGCGCCCCCACCCTCGTGGATAGGTGGTGGGCCCCCTGGCCTTGATTCTTTCGCCAATATTTTTAATATTTTCCAAAAATAAGTTCCGTGGAGTTTCAGGTCATTCCGAGAACTTTTGTTTCTGCACATAAATAACACCATGGCAATTCTGCTGAAAACAGCGTCAGTCTGGGTTAGTTCCATTCAAATCATGCAAGTCAGAGTCCAAAACAAGGGCAAAAGTGTTTGGAAAAGTAGATACGACAGAGACGTATCACTCGCTTATGAGATTTTTAGTTTCTTGGTTGGATGCTTCTCAATATTTTTGCTAGCCTTCACTTGTACTAAGTAGAAATACTACTTGTGCATCCAAAATTCTTAAGCCCAATTTTTTCCATATGAGTCCACTATACCTACCTATATGCGGTATTTCCGTGCCGTTCTAAGCAAAATTGTATGTGCCATCTCTAATCTTCAAAATATATTTCCTTTTTTGTGTGCTCGTACAACTCATGAAACGGCAGGGGGTGGATTATATTTTTTTCATGCTAGATGTGTTATTCTCAAGATGAGTGTTTATTCACTTGTCATTGCACGAGAGTACGACAAAGGTTTTAGGGATGCCAGGTCCCAAAATGAAAAATGAATTTATTTTATGTTGCCAAATAATAAATTCCTTGAAAGTGTTGGTATGGACGGCACTCGTGGATTCAGTTAGCCGTGGAATGTGAAAGTATGGTGGAAAAAGGAATAAACTTTAATTTCTGTTTGGGAACCGCCTATGATATATCTAGCATGGAAAGTATTGGGAACTACCCGATCATTTTCGTTGGCAGGAAAGGCATGCCACCCAAAATGTTTTATCTCTATCTTTTTCGCTTTGAGATCTGGCACCTCTACAGATCCCTACTTCCCTCTACGAAGGGCCTTTCTATTTATTTTATGAAAAAAAATATTTGAGTCTCCATCTTCTCTTATAAAGTACTAACTAAGGGGCACTATGATCGTACTTGAGCATTGGGTATAGCTAATATGCGAGTGTGTTTCATGAATGGATCAATGATTGAGCATAATGGGCTAGGGATAACTTGTTTTAGTGTTGATATTTTGAAAGACATGGTTGCTTGTTGATATGCTTGAGTATTGAAATCTTGATGTCAAAGCTAGACTATTGCTTTGAATCATATAAAAGTCCAAATGTCCATGCTACAAAAGAAAATAATATGCGATGAACATGTTAGGCAGCATTCCACATCAAAAATTTTGTTTTTATCATTTACCTACTCGAGGATGAGCATGAATTAAGCTTGGGGATGCTGATACGTCTCCAACGTATCTATAATTTTTTATTGTTCCATGCTATTATATTATCATTCTTGGATGTTTTACAATCATTTTATAGCAACTTTATATCATATTTTGGGACTAACCTATTGACATAGTGCCCAGTGCCAGTTGCTGTTTTTGCTTGTTTTTTAACTTCGAAGAAAATCAATACCAAAGGGAGTCCAAACGCAGGGAAACTTTTTGGAGAATTTTTCTGGACCAGAAGACACACGATGGGCCAAGGAAGTACCAGAGGGGGGCACCGAGGGGAGGAAAACCCACCTGGGCGCGCCTGGGGGCCCAAGCGTGCCCTGGTAGGTTGTGCCCGCCTCGTCCGCCTCCTACACCGCCTCTTTGCTCTATAAATACCCCGAAAATCTAAAAACCCTAGGGGAGTCGACGAAACACAATTCCAGCCGCCACAAGTTCCAGAAACCAACAGATCCAATCTAGACACCATCACAGAGGGGTTCATCATCCTCATTGGTGCCTCTCCGATGATGCGTGAGTAGTTCATTGTAGACCTACGGGTCCATAGTTAGTAGCTAGATGGTTTCCTCTCTCTCTCTCTCTTTTAATTCTCAATACAATGGTCTCTTGGAGATCTATTTGATGTAATTCTTTTTGCGGTGTGTTTGTTGGGATCCAATGAACTTTGTGTTTATGACCAGATCTATTTTATCCATGAAAGTTATTTGAGTTTTGATCTCTTATATACATGATTTCTTATAGCCTCGTATTTCTTCTTCGAATATTTGGTTTAGTTAGGCCGACTAGGTCAATTTTTCTTGCGATGGGAAGAGGTGCTTTGTGATGGGTTCAATCTTACGGTGGTCAATACCAGTGACAGAAGGGGACATGACACGTATGTATCGTTGCTATTAAGGTTAACAAGATGGGGGTCTATTCCTACATGAATAGATCTTGTCTACATCATGTTATCGTTCTTATTGCATTACTCAGTTTTTCCATGAACTTAATACACTAGATGCATGCTGGATAGCGGTCGATGTGTGGAGTAAGAGTAGCAGATGCAGGCAGGAGTTGGTTTACTAATCTTGGACGTGATGCCTATATAATGATCATTGCCTAGATATTGTCATAATTATTTGAAGTTCTATCAATTGCCCAATAGTAATTTGTTTACCCGCCGTATGCTATTTTTCTCAAGGGAAGCCACTAGTGAAATCTACGGCCCCCGTGTCTCTTCTTTATCATATTTGCCTTCGAGATCTATTTTTATTTGCTTTTATTTTCAGATCTATTAATCCAAGAACCCAAAAATACCTTGCTGCAATTTTTTGTTTTTTTTACTTTATTTCACGTTTCTGCGAGATCTAGTTATCCAATCTACTACAAATTTATCTATCCTTTTACCCGGGAGGGATTGGCAACCCCTCTTTCATGTCAAGTTGCAAGTATTTGTTCTTTGTGTGCAGGTACCATTTACATAGTGTTGCATGGTTCTCCTACTGGTTCGATAACCTTGTTCTCATCACTGAAGGAAATACCTACCGTAGCTGTGCTGCAACATCCGTTCCTCTTTGGGGAAATACCGACGTAGTTCAAGCCGCATTAGCCCTTGTTTAGTTTGTACGGACTGCAGTCACCTGCATCGGGAAGCGGCGCGGGCAGTGCTCCCTTGGTCGGCGTGCCACTTCAATGCCGACGTTAGTGAGCGGTCTCGTCCTCTCTCGCCGGGCATGAACGCGGGCACTGACGTTCTGAAGCGAGCTGTCCGTTTCAGGCAGGAAGCGCGGGGGGTGAGGGAGGGGTTTTTGGTGGGTCAGGGTGGTCAGAAGCGGGCGCGGAAGCGGTCTGGACTCCCACAAAGCCCCCATGCTTGTCTCTGATTTGCGGAAGAATGCACACGTGGACCGCGCTCGTGTTGGATGGCTTCCGTTGTGCGGATGCATGCAGGAGGTTTGCCGATCGGCGTTCGACATGCCCTTAGTGGGTTATGTGGGGCAAGCTGTAGAAGTAGAATCCTAACAGATGAATCGATCATCGAGAAAACAGAGAATGTAGTTAGATGGTGCACACAAGAGGACGTCACTGAGTTTGCATCCTCTACAGGCGCTGCCCAGCGGGTCACGAACGGGCTTCCACAAGGTCGGTCTCGAGTGCAGGTGTGCCCGACTGTCATGGTGTCTTGGCCCGACCTATGGCGCACCGACGCGGACAACCCTGCCATGTACCGTCAGGACCTTCAAGGTGTGCCGAGTGTCGGACTCCAAGTGCACCGAGTCTGTTAGTGCGCACGACGATGAAGTGATCACCATGGCCGCCGTCGGGTTCGACAGCGTCGTGTTCACTGGATCGGCTGACGGCACCATCAAGGTGCGGCGGCGGAAGATGGCCGGGAAGGGTGGCACGACAAAGCATATCCTCGAGAAGGTACTCAGGAAGGGCGAGAGCGCGGTCACCGCCATCGCCATGTTGCCCAAGGACCGCGTCGTCTACGTGGGCTTGTCGGACAGGCTAGTCACCTAATGGTACTGGGTCACCGGCGAGTCGAGGTATGGTGGTGTCCTCTAGGGCCACAAGATGTCGGTGATATGCCTGGCGATGCGCGGCAACATCGTCGGAAGCGGCTCGGCTGACCGGCCCCTCTGCGTTTGGCGTTGTGACGGGCGGAGCATGTCTGTCTACGCGTGCTAGCCGGACACATCGAACCCATGAAGTGCATTGCCATGGATGAGAAGGTTTGGACAGTGATCGACAGTTCGTGGTGTACAACGGAAGCCTCGACAGGTCGGTCAAGGTTTGTCGCTTGTCGGACGTGGAAGCAGAGCGAGCCGTGCCAACGCTGGTGAAGGAGAACACCAGCACCACCGCAGCCATCGCAAGTGTGGAGGGGTCGACCGGCTCTGGTGCCGTACGCGGAAGCGTGGGCGCTGTACCAAACGTCGGAGCTGAAGCCCGTGCACGTGGCAGCTGAGTGAGGTCAAAGCAATCGTACGTGCGTGCATGGAAACAATGTGATGGGATCGGCAAAGCGGGTTTAGTGGGGTTCCCATGGGTTAAATGGGATAGCCCTCGGGGGAATTCATTATCTCCTCTAAATTTTGATTTAGCAGCTGATGCCTTGGCTATTTATGCTTAATAGTGCTAAAAAGCTGGTCTTATAAAAGGGGTTCTCATTGAAAATACTGTAAATGGTGTTAATATGCTTCAGTATGTAGATGACACAATTTTTTTGTTACAGGATGATTATGACAGTGCTCACAAAAATATGTTTTATGTCTCTTTGAGCAAATGTCTGGTTTAAAAAATAACTTTCACAAAAATGAACTCTTTCTTTTTGGAGATGTTGTTGATAAGGCAGATGCCTATACTAGGATTTTTACTTGCCTTGTTGGTACTTTACCCATGAAATACTTGGGACTCCCTCTAGATGAACAAAGGATTAGAAACAAACATTGGAAAGCTCCTGAGGAGAGGATGGAAGGTAAATGTGAAAACTGGCGGGGGAGATTACTAGCTAGTCCTAGGAGAATCACCCTGATACAGTCTTCGTTAACTGGGATTCCATACTTTATGATGTCTTTTTAAGGGTAACCAGTGGGTGTTTGTAAACGTATGGGAGTTTTTTAGATCTAGACTACTATGGCAAGACAATGTTGATAAGAAAAAAACCATCTTGTTAAGTGGTCTGAGGTTTGTGGACCTAAAGACATGAGTGGATTAGGGATTCAAAATTTAACTTTGATGAACAAAGCTCTGTTGTATAAGTGGTGGTGGAAACTGCTACCTCTTGAGCTTGCATTGGTTTTTCCCTTGAAGAGGAAAGGGTGATGCAGCAAAGTAGAGTAAATATTTCCCTTAGCTTTTGAGAACCAAGGTATCAACCCAGTAGGAGACAACGCAACAAGCCACTGAATACATGCCCAAACAAACACCAACTTGCACCCAACGCGATAAAGGGGTTGTCAATCCCTTCACGGTTATTTGCAATGTGAGATCTGATATAGATGGATAAACGGTAAAGTAATATTTTTGGTATTTTTGATTTATGTAACGAAAGTAAAATATTGCAAAGGAAGTAAATAGGAAACCAAAATGGTAGATCTGAAACTTATATGATGGAAAATAGACCCGGGGGCCATAGGTTTCACTAGAGGCTTCTCTCAAGATAGAAAATAATACGGTGGGTGAACAAATTACTGCCGAGCAATTGATAGAAAAGTGCAAAGTTATGACGATATCTAAGGCAATGATCATGAATATAGGCATCATGTCCGTCTCAAGTAGACCGAAACGATTCTGCATCTACTACTATTACTCCACACATCGACCGCTATCCAACATGCATCTAGAGTATTAAGTTCATAAGAACAGAGTAACACATTAGGCAACATAACATGATGTAGAGGAATTAACTCAAACAATATGATGAAAAACCCATCTTTTTATCCTCGATGGCAACAATACAATATGTGTCGGTTCCCCTTCTGTCACTAGGATTGAGCACCGCAAGATTGAACCCAAAGCTAACCACTTCTCCCATTGCAAGAAAAACCAATCTAGTTGGCCAAACCAAATCGATAGTTCGAAGAGACTTACAAAGATATCAAATCATGCATATAAGAATTCAGAGAAGATTCAAATAATATCCATAGATAAGCTGATCATAAATCCACAATTCATCGGATCTCGGCAAACACACCGCAAAAGAGTATTACATCGAATAGATCTCCAAGAACATCGAGGAGAACTTTGTATTGCGAATCAAAGAGAGAGAAGAAGCCATCTAGCTACTAGCTATGGACCCATAGGTCTATGGTAAACTACTCACGCTTCATCGGAGAGGCAATGGTGTTGATGTAGAAGCCCTCCGTGATCGAAGCCCCCTCCGGCAGGATGCCGGAAAAGGTCCCTAGATGGGATCTCACGGGTACAGAAGGTTGCGGCGGTGGAAAAGTGGTTTCATGGCTCCCCCGGAAGGTTTTGGGGTATTTTAGAATATATAGGAGGAAGATCTAGGTCAGGGGGTCACCAAGGGGCCCACAAGGTCGGGGGCGCGCCCTACCCCCTGGGCGCGCCCTCCACCCTTGTGGCCGCCTCGTGGCTCTTCTGACTTGCACTCCAAGTCTCTTGGGTGTCTTCTGGTCCAAGAAAAATCATCGCAAAAGTTTTATTCCGTTTGGTATTCCTTTTTTGCGAAACTCTAAAACAAGGAAAAAATAGAAACTGGCACTGGGCTCCAGGTTAATAGGTTAGTCCCAAAAATCATATAAAATAGCATATTAATGCATATAAAACATCCAAAACAGATAATATAATAGCATGGAACAATTAAAAATTATAGATACGTTGGAGACGTATCAGAAACTTCTTGATTCAGAAGGCTTATGGCAGGAGATTATTAGTAATAAATAAAAAAGGACAAATGTTTGAATGCAGTCACATCTAGACAGGGCATTCTCACTTCTGGTGTGATATTCTTAAACATAAAGATCATTTCCTATCTCTCTGTATCTCTCTCTCTATGTGTGTGTGTGTGTGGGTGTGTATGTTTATTGTAGGGAATGGGGACAATGTGAGGTTTTGGGAAGATTTGTGGATTGGACCTAAATCCCCGAAATGTAGTTTCCCTAGATTATACAACATATGCTTTGATAAAAACAAGTCTGTTAGAAATATCCTTGACAAGGGAATAAATAATGTGAGATTCGGGAGGACTCTGATAGGAGATTCTCTTGAATTATGGAATCACATTAAAGAGGCTTGTGCCTCTCTTGTTCTGAACAACAGAAATGATGAGGTTGTATGGACCCTGATAAAGAATGGCATTTATTCCGTCAAGTCTTTTTTATAGACATTTGATTGAAAACAGGGTTAAATACCCACATCTCTTTATGTGGAAAGTTAAAATGTTGCCTAGTGTGAAGGTTTTCATGCGGCTAACTCCCAGAAATAGTATTCTCACTAAAGATAACTTGCTCCGTAGAGGTTGGAGAGGTGATAAGAACTGCCCCTTTTGTGGAAGGGATGAAATTGTTAATCATCTCTTCTTCACTTGCTCGGTTGCACGCTTACTCTGGAATGTATTAATGTGCTTTTAACTTGACTGATGTGCCTAATAACATATATTCTTTGGTTGGGTCTTGGGTGAATTTTTTTACTAAAATGGAGAGAAACTTGGTGATGGTGGGGATCTCTGCAATTTGCTGGACCCTATGGAAATTACGTAATGGTATAATTATTATTAATAATAATGTGGATAATCCTTGTACCCTTGTCGATTTATTCTTGAAATGGCTTCATGATTGGAATATTTTGTAGAAAACCCTCAAAAGAAGTAAATTGCTCGCAGCAGGTGCGAGGCAAGTTGGGAGAGTTGCTGAGGAGGTTTTCATGGCGGCCCGTGGATGATGGCCCGGAGGGAGAAGAATTACAAAACGCTGATGTTGTTGGTGTTCTGCTTCCTGGAATCGCCAAAACAAGCTTAGTGTTGCTTCAAGGCTCTTCTCTTCTACTATTTTCACTTGTTGGTCCTGTAATAAAAATGAACGTATCGCTCCTACTTTAAAATGCTTGTAATAATGTTGATACTTGATTTGTAGGTTCTGGGATGATTTTGAGCCCAGGCCGTAGATCTGGTCCTTGTGCGGGGGGGGGGGGGGGGGAGGGGGTTGTGGGGGAGGGATGGCTCCCCTTCTGACCTTTCTTAGTTGGGATTAGATGCGTCGTTGGTAGGTGTGGTACGTCCCAAACGTATCTACTTTGCCAAACACTTTTGCTCTTGTTTTGGACTCTAATTTGCATGGTTTGAATGAAACAAACCCAGATTGACGTTGTTTTCAGCAGAACTACCATGGTATTATTTTTGTGCAGAAATAAAAGTTCTAAGATTGGGCTAAAACTTGACGGAGAATATTTCCAGAATATATAAAAAATATTGGTGAATATACCTACTGGAGGGGTGCCACCAGGGATCCACGAGCTCAGGCGGCGCCCCCTAGGGTGCGCCCTGTGAGCTCGTGGGTCCCACATGCCTCCGTTAGCCCTAACTCCAACTGCATAAGTGAAGTCTCGCGAAGAAAAAATTAGAGAGAAATAATCATCATGTTTTACGAGGCGGAGCCGCCGCCACTGATACGTCTCCAATGTATCTACTTTTCCAAACACTTTTGCCCTTGTTTTGGACTCTAACTTGCATGATTCGAATGGAACTAACCCAGAATGACGTTGTTTTCAACAGAATTGCCATGGTGTTATTTTTGTGCAGAAATAAAAGTTCTCGGAATGACCTGAAACTTCATGGAGAATTTTTTGGAATAAATAAAAAATACTGGCGAAAGAATCAATACCAGGGGGGCCACACCCTGTCCAGAAGGGTGGAGGGCGCGCCCACTCCCCTGGGGCGCGCCCCCCTGTCTCGTGGCCCCCTGAGGCTCCACCGACCTCACCTCCAACTCTATATATTCACGTTCGGGGAGAAAAAATTCAGAGAGAAGGATTCATCGCGTTTTACGATACGGAGCCGCCGCCAAGCCCTAAACTCTCTCGGGAGAGTTGATCTGGAGTCCGTTCGGGGCTCCGGAGAGGGGAATCCGTCGCCGTCGTCATCATCAATCATCCTCCATCACCATTTCATGATGCTCACCGCCGTGTGTGAGTAATTCCATCGTAGGCTTGCTGGACGGTGATGGGTTGGATGAGATTTATCATGTAATTGAGTCAGTTTTGTTTGGGTTTGATCCCTAGTATCCATTATGTTCTGAAATTGATGTTGCTAAGACTTTGCTATGCTTAATGCTTGTCACTAGGTCCCGAGTGCCATGAATTCAGATCTGAACCTATTATGTTTCCATGAATATATCTGAGTTCTTGATCCTATCTTGCAAGTCAATAGTCACCTACTATGTGTTATGATCCGGCAACCCCGAAGTGACAATAATCGGGACCACTCCCGGTGATGACCGTAGTTTGAGGATTTTTTGTATTCACTAAGTGTTAATGCTTTGGTCCGGTACTCTATTAAAAGGAGGCCTTAATATCCCTTAGTTTCCAATAGGACCCCGCTGCCACGGGAGGGTAGGACAAAAGATGTCATGCAAGTTCTTTTCCATAAGCACGTATGACTATATTCGGAATACATGCCTACATTACATTGATGAACTGGAGCTAATTCTGTGTCACCCTATGTTATAACTGTTGCATGAGGAATCGCATCCGACATAATTATCCATCACTGATCCAATGCCTACGAGCTTTTCACATATTGATCTTTTCTTAGTTACTTTTCCTTTGCCACTGTTACAATTACTACAAAACTGCTACTGTTACCTTTGCCACCGTTACCGTTACTTCCATACTACTTTGCTACTAAATACTTTGCTGCAGATATTAAGTTTTCCAGGTGTGTTTGAATTGACAACTCAACTGCTAATACTTGAGAATATTCCTTGGCTCCCCTTGTGTCCAATCAATAAATTTGGGTTGAATACTCTACCCTCGAAAATTGTTCCGATCCCCTATACTTGTGGGTTATCAGCCACCTCCTGTTCTTCATCAGGAGAGATGATCTGGAATCCATTCGAGGATCTGGAGAGGGGTATTCGCTGCCGCCATCATCATCAACCCTTCTCCATCAACAATTACATGATGCTCACCATCGGGAGTGAGTAATTCCTTCGTAGGCTTGCTGGATGGTGATGGAGTTGGATGAGATTTATCATGTAATCGAGTCAGTTTGTTAGGGCTTGATCCCTAGTATCCACTATGTTCTGAGATTGATGTTGCTATGACGTTGCTATGCTTAATGCTTGTCACTAGGGCCCGAGTGCCATGATTTCAGATCTGAACCCTCTATATTTTCATGAATATATTTCAGTTCTTGATTTTCTCTGCTAGTTATATGCACTTGAATATATTTGAGTTCTTGATCTTATCTGCTAGTTATATGCACTTGTTATTGTTCTGATCCGTAGACCCCAAAGTGACTATAGTTGGGATACTCTCTGGGGATGACTGTAATTCGAAGAGTTCATTGATGTATACTATGCAACTTTATTCTTGTAGACGCGTGTTGGGCCTCCAAGCGCAGAGTTTTGTAGGACAGTACCAATTTTCCCTCAAGTGGATGACCTAAGGTTTAGCAATCCGTGGGAGGTGTAGGATGAAGATGGTCTCTCTCAAACAACCCTGCAACCAAATACAAGAAATCTCTTGTGTCCCCAACACACCCAATACAATGGCAAATTGTATAAGTGCACTAGTTCGGCAAAGAGATGGTGATAAAAGTGTAATATGGATGGTAGAAATTATGTTTATAATCTGAATAAATAAAAACAGCAAGGTAGCAATCGATAAAAGTGAGCACAAACGGTATTCAAATGCTTGAAAATGAGGCCCAGGGTCCATACTTTCGCTAGTGCAATCTCCCAACAATGCTAATATAATTGGATCATACAACCATCCCTCAATGTGCGATGAAGAATCACTCCAAAGTTCCTATCTAGCAGAGAACATAAGAAGAAATCATTTGTAGGGTACGAAACCACCTCGAAGCTATTCTTTCCGATCGATCTATCCAAGAGTTCGTACTAAAATAACACCAAATAATTTCAGATTCATTATACTCAATCCAACACAAAGGACCTCAAAGAGTGCCCCAAGATTTCTACTAGAGAAACAAAGACAAGAATGTGCATCAACCCCTATGCATAGATTACCCCAATGTCACCTCAGGAATCCGCGAGTTGAGTGCCAAAACATATATCAAGTGAATCAATACGATACCCCATTGTCACCACGATTATTCATATGCAAGACATATATCAAGTGCTCTCAAATCCATAAAAGTATTCAATCCGATAAAATGAAATCTCAAAGGGAAGACTCAATTCATCACAACAACAAAGAGAGGGGAAAACACCATATGATCGGACTATATTAACAAAGCCCCTGATACATCAAGATCGTGCCATCAAGAACACGAGAGAGAGGGAGAGAGATTAAACACATAGCTACTGGTACAAACCCTCAGCCCCGAGGGTGGACTACTCCCTCCTCATCATGGTGGCCGCCGGGATGATGAAGATGGCCACCGGTGATGATCTCCCCCTCCGACAGGGTGCCGGAACGGGGTCTAGATTGGATCTCGTGGATACAGAGGCCTTGCGGCGGCGGAACTTCTGATCTAGGGTTACCCCGACGGTTTTTGGAATATTTGGTGATTTATAGGGCAAAGAGGGGGTGTGGGAGGCCACCGAGCTGGGTGATACGTCTCCGTCGTATCTATAATTTTTTATTGTTCCATGCCAATATTATACAACTTCCATATACTTTTGGCAACTTTTTATACTATTTTTGGGACTAACATATTGATCCAGTGCCCAGGGCCAGTTCCTGTCTGTTGCATGTTTTTTGTTTTGCAGAAAACCCATATCAAACGGAGTCCAAACGGGATAAAAACTGACGAAGATTTTTTTTCCGAATATTTATGATCTTTGGTAAGAAGAATCAATGCGATACGATGCCCGAGGGGGCCACAAGGCAGGGGGCGCGCCCTGGACCCTCGTGGCCACCCCGTAAGGCGGTTGGAGCCCTTATTTCGCCGCAAGAAAGCTAATTTCCGGATAGAGATCGTGTCCAAAATTCAGCCCAATCGGAGTTACGGATCTCCGGTTATAAAAGAAACGGTGAAAGGCCAGATCTGAGAACGCAGAAACAGAGAGAGACAGAGAGACAGATCCAATCTCGGAGGGGCTCTCGCCCCTCCCACGCCATGGAGACCATGGACCAGAGGGGAAACCCTTCTCCCACCTAGGGAGGAGGTCAAGTAAGAAGAAGAAGGAGGGGGGCTCTCTCTCCCCCTCGCTTCCGGTGGCGCCGGAGTACCATCGGGGGCCATCATCATCACCGCGATCTTCACCAACACCTCCGCCATCTTCACCAACATCTCCATCACCTTCCCCCCTCTATCTACAGCGGTCCACTCTCCCGCAACCCTCTGCACCCTCTACTTTAACATGGTGCTTTATGCTTCATATTATTATCCAATGATGTGTTGCCATCCTATGATGTCTGAGTAGATTTTCGTTGTCCTATCGGTGGTTGATGAATTTCTATGATTGATTTAATTTGCTTGTGGTTATGTTGCTGTCCTTTGGTGCCCATCATATGAGCGCGCGCGTGGATCACACCATAGGGTTAGTTGTACGTTGATTAGACTATGTATTGGAGGGCAAGAGTGACAGAAGCTTCAACCTAGCATAGAAATTGATGCATACGGGATTGAAGGGGGACCAATATAACTTAATGCTATGGTTGGGTTTTACCTTATTGAACGTTAGTAGTTGCGGATGCTTGCTAATAGTTCGAATCATAAGTGCATAGAATTCCAAGTCAGGGATGACATGCTAGCAGTGGCCTCTCCCACATAAAACTTGCTATCGGTCTAGTAAAGTAGTCAATTGCTTAGGGACAATTTCGCAACTCCTACCACCACTTTTCCACACTCGCTATACTAACTTTATTGCTTCTTTACCTAAACAGCCCCTACTTTTTATTTACGTGCTCTTTATTATCTTCCAAACCTATCCAACAACACCTACAAAGTACTTCTAGTTTCATACTTGTTCTAGGTAAAGCGAACGTCAAGCGTGCGTAGAGTTGTATTGGTGGTCGATAGAACTTGAGAGAATCTTTGTTCTACCTTTAGCTCCTCGTTGGGTTCGACACTCTTACTTATCGAAAGAGGCTACAATTGATCCCCTATACTTGTGGGTTATCAAGACCTTTTTCTGGCGCCGTTGCCGGGGAGTCATAGCGTGGGGTGAATATTCTCGTGTGTGCTTGTTTGCTTTATCACTAAGTAATTTTTATTTGCTGTTCTTAGTTGTTTTCTATCTTTAGTTATGGGTAGGAAACGCAAATACCAAAAAAATTAGTTGTACCCACTGAACCAATGGTTGAAGAACCACTCAAAATCTATCACACTACTGAAGCTTTTTACTTGGATCATCTTCGATCCCTATGTGCTGGTGCTGAAACCCCAACTAGCTTAGTTGAGGGCAAATCTTTAGATGAGCATGCTTGTTATGTGCGACACCATATATCTGAAAAAGGGAAACTTTTACTGGATCAAATTCATCGTTTGCAATGCTATGCTTGGAATTTATGTGAAATATATGATTTTACTTGTTGTTCTGAAAACCCTAAGAAACACCTTCCCTATCAATGTGAGTTTAGTGATAATGGAATCGTATCTTCGTATGCTAAGGGTGTTTATAATTACTATGATGTTCAACAAATTGAAGAATTTGTTGCTTTTAAGGGTACTTATGAAATTGCTTCTTTGATTGAAAAGTATGATGCTACTCTTTACAAATCTGAAAACTTTGCCATACTTAAATATTGTTATGATAATTATGCTTCTAATGCCTATGTTAAACCATATATTGAGGACTCCTCTGCTGTCCAAGAAGAGACTAATATTTTGCAGGAGTCTATGGAAGAAGAAAGTGATGAAACTGTGAGCTCATTGGATGAAAAAGATGATGAGGAGAGCGAAGAACAAAAGGAGGAAGAGCGGATTAGCTACCCGTGCCCACCTTCTAATGAGAGTAACTCTTCAACTCATACATTGTTTAATTTCCCTTCGTGCTTACCGAAGGATGAATGTTATGATGATTGTTATGATCCCGTTGATTCTTTTGAAATATCCCTTTTTGATGATGCTTGCTATGCTTGTGGCCAAGATGCCAATATGAATTATGCTTATGGAGATTAAATTGCTATAGTTCCTTATGTTAAACATGAAATTGTTGCTATTTCACCCACGCATGATAGTCCTATTATCTTTTTGAATTCTCCCGACTACACTATATCGGAGAAGTTTGCCCTTATTAAGGATTATATTGATGGGTTGCCTTTTACCGTTGCACATGATGATTTTGATGAGTATAATATGCATGTGCTTGCTGCTCCTACTTGCAATTATTATGAGAGAGGAACTATATCTCCACCTCTCTATGTTTCCAACACGATAAAATTGCAAGAAATTGTTTATACTATGCATTGGCCTTTACTTTGTGTGCATGAATTGTTCTTTTATGACATGCCGATGCATAGGAAGAGAGTTAGACCTCGTCATTACATGATATATGTTGCTTTGTGCTCACAACTAAATGCCAAATCATTGCTAATTAAAATTGGCTTTGATATACCTTGGGATCCGGGTGGATCCATTACTTGAGCACTATATGCCTAGCTTAATGGCTTTAAAGAAAGCGCTGCCAGGGAGACAACCCGGAAGTTTTAGAGAGTCATTTATTTCTGTTGAGTGCTTTCATATAGTTTAAAAACAAAAAAAATAAAGAGGGGAACCTAAAACTTTTTCAAAAAGGAAAGTGAAAGTGAGACAGACAAGCATTGTTGAAGTAGGAGCTAGCCTTGAACTTTGTTCATGCTCGCGGAAACTTTGTGAATCTTGATTACAGAAACTTTTCAACAAAAATAATTATCCCCTTGTAAAATTCCATTGTATTATAAAAATAATGTGCCAAGGTTTGCCTTTAGGATGTTTACAATGCTTGTTGGTTTGTACGGTGGATGACAGAAACTTTGGCTGTAGTGCGCGATTTGTAATTTTTTTTACTGGAACGTCAAATGGTTCTGAAACTTTTTGCACTGTCTTTCTATACAAATTTTTTATTTTTCCTAATTTTTGCAGAATTTTTCAAGTATCAGAAGTATGGTGAATGTTCAGATTATTACAGACTGTTCTGTTTTAGACAGATTCTGTTTTTGATGCATAGTTTGCTTGTTTTGATGAAACTATCAATTTATATCAGTGGATTAAGCCATGAAAAAGTTATATTACAGTAGCTACAATGCAAAAACAAAATATGAATTGGTTTGCAATAGTACTTAGAGTAGTGATTTGCTTTATTATACTAACGGATCTTACCGAGTTTTCTGTTGAAGTTTTGTGTGGATGAAGTGTTCGAAGATCGAGGAGGTCTCGATATGAGGAGAAGGAGGAGAGGCAAGAGCTCAAGCTTGGGAATGCCCAAGGCACCCCAAGTAAATATTCAAGGAGACTCAAGCGTCTAAGCTTGGGGATTCCCCGGAAGGCATCCCCTCTTTCTTCAACAAGTATCGGTATGTTTTCGGATTCGTTTCGTTCATGCGATATGTGCAAATCTTGGAGCGTCTTTTGCAATTAGTTTTCACTTTTCTTTTATGAACCATTCTGGTATGAGATAGTCCTTGGTTGATTTATAGAATGCTCATTGCACTTCACTTAAATCTTTTGAGTATGGCTTTATAGAATGCTTCATGTGCTTCACTTATATCATTTGAAGTTTGGATTGCCTGTTTCTCTTCACATAGAAAACCGCCATTTGAAGAATGCTTTTTTTCCTTCACTTATATTTGTTAGAGCGTGGGCATATCTTTTGTAGAAAGAATTAAACTCTCTTGCTTCACTTATATCTATTTAGAGAGATGACCGGAATTGGTCATTCACATGGTTAGTCATAAAATCCTACATAAACTTGTAGATCACTGAATATGATATGTTTGATTCCTTGCAATAGTTTTGCGATATAAAGATGGTGATATTAGAGTCATGCTAGTGGGTAGTTGTGGATTGTATAAATACTTGTGTTGAAGTTTGTGATTCTCGTAGCATGCACGTATGGTGAACCGTTATGTAACGAAGTTGGAGCATGAGGTGTTCTTTGATTGCTTTCCTTATGAGTGGCGGTCGGGGACGAGCGATGGTCTTTTCCTACCAATCTATCCCCCTAGGGGCATGCGTAGTAGTACTTTGCTTCGAGGGCTAATAAACTTTTGCAATAAGTATATGAGTTCTTTATGACTAATTTGAGTCCATGGATTATACGCACTCTCACCCTTCCATCATTGCTAGCCTCTTCGGTACCGTGCATTGCCCTTTCTCACCTCGAGAGTTGGTGCAAACTTCGCCGGTGCATCCAAACCCCATGATACGATACACTCTATCACACATAAACCTCCTTATATCTTCCTCAAAACAGCCACCATACCTACCTATCATGGCATTTCCATAGCCATTCCGAGATATATTGCCATGCAACTTCCATCATCATCATATACATGACTTGAGCATTTATTGTCATATTCCTTTGCATGATCGTAAGATAGCTAGCATGATGTTTTCATGGCTTGTCCTTTTTTGATGTCATTGCTACGCTAGATCATTGCACATCCCGGTACACCGCCAGAGGCATTCATATATAGTCATACTTTGTTCTAGACATCGAGTTGTAATATTGAGTTGTAAGTAAATAAAAGTGTGATGATCATCATTATTAGAACATTGTCCCATGTGAGGTTATCAAAATAAAAGAGGCCAAAGAAGCCCAAATAAAAAAAGAGGCCAAAGAAGCCCACCAAAAAAAAGAAAAAAATTGAGAGAAAAAGAGAGAAGGGACAATGTTACTATCCTTTTACCACACTTGTGCTTCAAAGTAGCACCATGTTCTTCATATAGAGAGTCTCATTGAGTTATCACTTTCATATACTAGTGGGAATTTTCATTATGGAACTTGGCTTGTATATTCCGATGATGGGCTTCCTCAAATGCCCGAGGTCTTCATGAGCAAGCAAGTTGGATGCACACCCACTTAGTTTCCAGTTTGAGCTTTCATACACTTATTGCTCTAGTGTATCCATTGCATGGCAATCCCTACTCCTCACATTGACATCAATTGATGGGCATCTCCATAGCCCATTGATTAGCCGCGTCGATGTGAGACTTTCTCCTTTTTGTCTTCTCCACACAACCTCCATCATCATATGCTATTCCACCTATAGTGCTATGTCCATGGCTTGCGCTCATGTATTGCATGAGGGTTGAAAAGGCTGAAGCGCTTTAAAAAGTATGAACCAATTGCTCGGCTTGTCATCGGGGTTGTGCATGATTTGAATGCTTTGTGTGGTGAAGATCGAGCATAGCCAGACTATATGATTTTGTAGGGATGAGCTTTCTTTGGCTATGTTATTTCGATAAAACATAATTGCTTGGTTGGTATGCTTGAAGTATTATTGTCTTAATGTCAAAAGATAGACTATTGCTTTGAATCACTCGTGTCTTAATATTCATGCCATGATTAGATTACATGATCAAGATTATGCTAGGTAGCATTCCACATAAAAAATTATCTTTTTTATCATTTACCTACTCGAGGACGAGCAGGAATTAAGCTTGGGGATGCTGATACGTCTCCGTCGTATCTATAAATTTTTTATTGTTCCATGCTAATATTATACAACTTCCATATACTTTTGGCAACTTTTTATACTATTTTTGGGACTAACATATTGATCCAGTGCCCAGTGTCAGTTCCTGTCTGTTGCATGTTTTTGTTTTGCAGAAAACCCATATCAAACGGAGTCCAAACGGGATAAAAACTGACGGAGTTTTTTTGGAATATTTATGATTTTTGGTAAGAAGAATCAACGCGATACGATGCCCGAGGGGGCCACGAGGCAGGGGGCACGCCCCAGGGGGTCAGGCGCGCCCTGGACCCTCGTGGCCACCCCGTAAGGCGGTTGGAGCCCTTCTTTCGCCGCAAGAAAGCTAATTTCCGGATAGAGATCGTGTCCAAAATTCAGCCCAATCGGAGTTTCGGATCTGCGGTTATAAAAGAAACAGTGAAAGGCCAGATCTGAGAACGCAGAAACAGAGAGAGAAAGAGAGACAGATCCAATCTCGGAGGGGCTCTCGCCCCTCCCACGCCATGGAGACCATGGACCAGAGGGGAAATCCTTCTCCCACCTAGGGTGGAGGTCAAGGAAGAAGAAGAAGAAGAAGGGGGGCTCTCTCCCCCTCGCTTCCGGTGGCGCCGGAGTGCCACCGGGGGCCATCATCATCACCGCGATCTTCACCAATACCTCCGCCATATTCACCAACATCTCCATCACCTTCCCCCCTCTATCTACAGCGGTCCACTCTCCCGCAACCCGCTGTACCCTCTACACTACTAGGAAAAGGCTAATTAGTGGCGCACCTATTTTTGCCATTAATGGCGCACTATAGGTGCGCCACTATTACCACACCACTAGTAACAAATAGTAATGGCGCGCCATTACTATGCCTAGAAGTGCGCCACTACTATCTGACTTAGTAATGGCGCAACAATTTTTTTTCAGTTTTTTCCCTCTTTTTTTATTCTCGGGTCACTATGGCTTAATCTTAGGTCAATATGCTTAATCTCAAGTCAAATCGCACTCTGTGGTCAAACTTCCAGGAAGGTCACCCATCCTCACACTACTCCAGCCTGAGCACGCTTAACTTCGCAGTTCTATCCAACCCCAACACCAACTCACTTAAGAGGCACTTGTTGATATATCTATCATATCAATCCTATTAAACCTTGTTGATATATCTATCATATCAATCCTATTAAACCTTGTTGATGTCTAGGACTTTGTTCATGTTCATGTGAAATTTTGAAAAAATATTTCAAACTTCCCGGTCATATTACCTATCATATTTTGAAAAAAAATCCAAAAAAAAATTTTGAAACCACAATTTTTTTTCTGTTACTAGTGGCGCACCTAGCAAATGGTGCGCCACTACTAAGTTTGAATTTTTTTCATTTTCCCCCCTCTAGATCTTAAAAGCCCCGTATCTTTCATTCTGTTAGGTTTTTGGGGATTCTGAAAATCTTGAACGGGGTCCCCCGGTTCAATTCAGATGTAACTTTTTGAGTAGATGATTTTTCATATAAAAAACTTTTTAATCCGAGTTCGTATGCAAAAGTTATGCCCATTTTACTAAATTCCAGAGAGATTTTGCAAATAAAGTCAAAATTCATATTTGTAAATTTTCCTAACAACTAGACCACATATCACATGTGAAACTTATTTTCTTTTTTTTTTGACATTTCCATCATTTTCTTTTATTTTTTCTAAAACTAAAAAAGCGGTCCACGGGGGGGTGCAAAGAAAGTTAGTAATGGCACACCACCTAACAATGCGCCATTAGTAACCCTGGTTACTAATGGCGCACCTGTTACGTGGTGCGCCATTACTAGTTTTTGCAAAAAAATAAAAAAAATTGTTAGTAGTGGCGCACCGTGGTTGTGGTGCGCCATTACTAGTTTGAACTAGTAATGGCACACTATACACTGGTGCGCCATTACTAGTTTTGAAAAAAAAGTAAAAAAAATTGTTAGTAGTGGCGCACAGAGTGTGTGGTGCGCCATTAGTAGTTAAAACTAGTAATGGCGCACTATGCCCTGGTGCACCATTACTAGTTTTGGAAAAAAAGTTGTTAGTAGTGGTGCACCGTGGGTGTGGTGCGCCATTAGTGATATGGATATTAATGGCGTACCTACACATGGTGCGCCACTACTATATAGCAGTGGCGCACCACATAAGTGGTGCGCCATTAATGTCCATATTAGCTATAGCCCTTTTCCTAGTAGTGCTACTTGAACATGGTACTTTATGCTTCATATTATTATCCAATGATGTGTTGCCATCCTATGATGTCTGAGTAGATTTTCGTTGTCCTATTGGTGGTTGATGAATTGCTATGATTGATTTAATTTGCTTGTGGTTATGTTGCTGTCCTTTGGTGCCCATCATATGAGTGCGCACGTGGATCAGTCCATAGGGTTAGTTGTATGTTGATAAGACTATGTATTGGAGGGCAAGAGTGACAGAAGCTTCAACCTAGCATAGAAATTGATGCATACGGGATTGAAAGGGGACCAATATAACTTAATGCTATGGTTGGGTTTTACCTTAATGAACGTTAGTAGTTGCGGATGCTTGCTAATAGTTCCAATCACTAGTGCATAGAATTCCAAGTCAGGGATGACATGCTAGCAGTGGCCTCTCCCACATAAAACTTGCTATCGGTCTAGTAAAGTAGTCAATTGCTTAGGGACAATTTCGCAACTCCTACCACCACTTTTCCACACTCGCTATACTAACTTTATTGCTTCTTTACCTAAACAGCCCCTACTTTTTTACGTGCTCTTTATTATCTTGCAAACCTATCCAACAACACCTACAAAGTACTTCTAATTTCATACTTGTTCTAGGTAAAGCGAACGTCAAGCGTGCGTAGAGTTGTATCGGTGGTCGATAGAACTTGAGGGAATGTTTGTTCTACCTTTAGCTCCTAGTTGGGTTCGACACTCT
This sequence comes from Triticum aestivum, assembly GCF_018294505.1. Lineage (NCBI taxonomy): Eukaryota > Viridiplantae > Streptophyta > Magnoliopsida > Poales > Poaceae > Triticum > Triticum aestivum. The sequence continues at coordinate 411,292,834 of NC_057808.1, forward strand.
TAATTATCGAAAGAGGCTACAATTGATCCCCTATACTTGTGGGTTATCAGTGGGCACAACCCACCTGGGCGCGCCTGGTCCCCCAGGCGCGCCCTGGTGGGTTGTGCCCCCCTCGGGGCACCCCCCAGGTGCTTCTCTGGCCCACTGGATGTCTTCTAGTCCATCAAAAATCCGTAAAAAGTTCGCGGTGTTTGGACTCCGTTTGATATTGATTTTCTGCGATGTAAAAAACAAGCAAAAAATGTAACTGGCACTGGACACTGGGTCAATAGGTTAGTCCCAAAGAATGATATAAAGTTGCTATAAAACGGTTGTAAAACATCCAAGAATGATAATAAAATAGCATGAATACTTCATAAATTATAGATACGTTGAAGACGTATCAGCATCCCCAAGCTTAATTCCTACTTGTCCTCGAGTAGGTAAATGATAAAAGAAATAATTTATGAAGTGTGAATGCTAGCAAAGTGCATAAGTTTGATCAATGATAATTTCAATCACTTTTCCTAGCATCATAACAGCAATTCTTTCCTATAAAATTTCTCATGCTAAAGTAGCAACCAATTCACATGTTAAGGTTCAAACAATGAATTCTCTTGAAACTCAACAACCTATGTTGTCAGTCACCAAGCAATTGTAATTCAACTTATTCAACAGAGTTTAAGTAAGAGTGATGTCTACTATGCAACCTTCTTCTTGTAGACGTTGTTGGGCCTCCAAGTGCAGAGGTTTGTAGGACAGTAGCAAATTTCCCTCAAGTGGATGACCTAAGGTTTATCAATCCGTGGGAGGCGTAGGATGAAGATGGTCTCTCTCAAGCAACCCGGCAACCAAATAACAAAGAGTCTCTTTTGTCCCCAACACACCCAATACAATGGTAAATTGTATAGGCGCACTAGTTCGGCGAAGAGATGGTGATACAAGTGCAATATGGATGGTATAAATAGGTTTTTGTAATCTGAAAATATAAAAACAGCAAGGTAGCAAGTGGTAAAAGTGAGCGTAAACGGTATTGCAATGCTAGGAAACAAGGCCTAGGGTTCATACTTTCCCTAGTGCAAGTTCTCTCAACAATAATAACATAATTGGATTATATAACTATCCCTCAACATGCAACAAAGAGTCACTCCAAAGTCACTAATAACGGAGAACAAACGAAGAGATTATTGTAGGGTACGAAACCACCTCAAAGTTATCCTTTCTGATCGATCTATTCAAGAGTCCGTAGTAAAATAACACGAAGCTATTCTTTCCGTTCGATCTATCCTAGAGTTCATACTAGAATAACACCTTAAGACACAAATCAACCAAAACCCTAATGTCACCTAGATACTCCAATGTCACCTCAAGTATCCGTGGGTATGATTATACGATATGCATCACACAATCTCAGATTCATCTATTCAACCAACACAAAGAACTTCAAAGAGTGCCCCAAAGTTTCTACCGGAGAGTCAAGACGAAAACGTGTGCCAACCCCTATGCATAAGTTCACAAGGTAACTGAACCCGCATGTTGATCACCAAAACATACATCAAGTAGATCACGTGAATATCCCATTGTCACCACAGATAAGCACATGCAAGACATACATCAAGTGTTCTCAAATCCTTAAAGACTCGATCCAATAAGATAACTTCAAAGGGAAAACTCAATCCATTACAAGAGAGTAGAGGGGAAGAAACATCATAAGATCCAACTATAATAGCAAAGCTCGCGGTACATCAAGATCGTGCCAAATCAAGAACACGAGAGAGAGTGATCAAACACATAGCTACTAGTACATACCCTCAGCCCCGAGGGTGAACTACTCCCTCCTCGTCATGGAGAGCGCCGGGATGATGAAGATGGCCACCGGAGAGGGATTCCCCCTCCGGCAGGGTGCCGAAACGGGTCTATATTGGTTTTCGGTGGCTACAGAGGCTTGCGGCGGCAGAACTCTCGATCTAGGTTATGTTCTGGAGGTTTCTGTATATATAAGAGGTTTTGGCGTCGAGAACAAGTCAGGGGGGTCTCCGGGTTGTCCACGAGGTAGGGGCGCGCCTAGGGGGTGGGCGCGCCTCCCACCCTCGTGGGCAGCCCGGGACTCTTCTGGCCCAACTCTTTTACTCCATGGCCTTCTTCTGTTCCAAAAATAAGCTCCGTCAAGTTTCAGGTCAATTGGACTCCGTTTGGTTTTCCTTTTCTGTAAAACTCAAAAACAAGGAAAAAACAGAAACTGGCACTGGGCTCTAGGTTAATAGGTTAGTCCCAAACATCATATAAAATAGCATATAAATGCATATAAAACATCCTACATGGATAATATAATAGCATGGAACAATCAAAAATAATAGATACGTTGGAGACCTATCAGCATCCCCAAGCTTAATTCATGCTCCTCCTCGAGTAGGTAAATGATAAAACAGAATTTTTGATGTGGAATGCTACCTAGCATATTTATCAATGTAATTTTCTTTATTGTGGCATGAATATTCAGATCCATAAGATTCAAGACAAAAGTTTAATATTGACATAAAAACAATAATACTTTAAGCATACTAACTAAGCAATCATGTCTTCTCAAAATAACATGGCCAAAGCAAGCTATCCCTACAAAATCATATAGTCTGGCTATGCTCTATCTTCATCACACAAAATATTTAAATCATGCACAACCCCGATGACAAGCCAAGCAATTGTTTCATACTTTTGATGTTCTCAAACTTTTTCAATCTTCACGCAATACATGAGCGTGAGCCATGGACGTAGCACTATAGGTGGAATAGAATGGTGGTTGTGGAGAAGACAAAAAAGGAGAAGACAGTCTCACATCAAATAGGTGTATCAACGGGCTATGGAGATGCCCATTAATAGATATCAATAGGGATTGCCATGCAACGGATGCACTAGAGCTATAAGTGTATGAAAGCTCAACGAAAGAAACTAAGTGGGTGTGGATCCAACTCGCTTGCTCACGAAGACCTAGGGCATTTTGAGGAAGCCCATCATTGGAATATACAAGCCAAGTTCTATAATGTAAGATTCCCACTAGTATATGAAAGTGACAACATAGGAGACTCTCTATCATGAATATCATGGTGCTACTTTGAAGCACAAGTGTGGTAAAAGGATAGTAGCATTGCTCCTTCTCTCTTTTTCTCTCTTTTTTGTTTTTTTTTTGGGCCTTCTCTTTTTTCTCTTTTTTTTGGCCTGTTTTTTTCATTTTATTTTTATTTTTCGTCCGGAGTCTCATCCCGACTTGTGGGGGAATCATAGTCTCCATCATCCTTTCCTCACTGGGACAATGCTCTAATAATGATGATCATCACACTTTTATTTACTTACAACTCAAGAATTACAACTCAATACTTAGAACAAAATATGACTCTATATGAATGCCTCCGGCGGTGTATCAGGATGTGCAATGAATCAAGAGTGACATGTATGAAAGAATTATGAATGGTGGCTTTGCCACAAATACGATGTCAACTACATGATCATGCAAAGCAATATGACAATGATGAAGCGTGTCAGAATAAACAGAACGGTGGAAAGTTGCATGGCAATATATCTTGGAATGGCTATGGAAATGCCATAATAGGAAGGTATGGTGGCTGTTTTGAGGAAGGTAATGGTGGGTGTATGGTACCGGCGAAAGTTGCGCGGCACAAGAGAGGCTAGCAATGGTGGAAGGGTGAGAGTGCGTATAATCCATGGACTCAACATTAGTCATAAAGAACTCACATACTTATTGCAAAAATCTATTAGTTATTGAAACGAAGTACTACGCGCATGCTCCTAGGGGGATAGATTGCTAGGAAAAGACCATCGCTCGTCCCCAACCGCCACTCATAAGGAAGACAATCAATAAATAAATCATGCTCCGACTTCATCACATAACGGTTCACCATACGTGCATGCTACGGGAATCACAAACTTTAACACAAGTATATCTCAAATTCACAACTACTCAACTAGCATGACTCTAATATCACCATCTTCATGTCTCAAAACAATCATAAAGAATCAAACTTCTCATACTATTCAATGCACTTTATATGAAAGTTTTTATTATATCCCTCTTGGATGCCTATCATATTAGGACTAAATTAATAACCAAAGAAAATTACCATGCTGTTTAAGACTCTCAAAATAATATAAGTGAATCATGAAAGTTCATATATTTCTACAAAATAAAACCACCGCCGTGCTCTAAAGGATATAAGTGAAGCACTAGAGCAAACGACAAACTACTCCGAAAGATATAAGTGAAGATCAATGAGTAGTTGAATAATTATGTAACTATGTGAAGACTCTCTAACATTTAAGAATTTCAGATCTTGGGATATTATTCAAACAGCAAGCAAAACAAAAGAAAATAAAATGACGCTCCAAGCAAAACACATATCATGTGGTGAATAAAAATATAGCTCCAAGTAAAGTTACCGATGAACAAAGACGAAAGAGGGGATGCCATCCGGGGCATCCCCAAGCTTAGGCTCTTGGTTATCCTTGAATATTACCTTGGGGTGCCTTGGGCATCCCCAAGCTTAGGCTCTTGCCACTCCTTATTCCATAGTCCATCGAGTCTCTACCCAAAACTTCAAAACTTCACAACACAAAACTCAACAGAAAACTTGCTGGCTCCGTTAGTATAAGAAAATAAATCACCACTTAGGTACTGTTGTGAACTCAATCTAAAATCATATTGGTGTAATATCTACTTTATTCCAACTCCTCTATGGTTCATACCCTCCGATACTACTCATAGATTCATCAAAATAAGCAAACAACGCATAGAAAACAGAATCTGTCAAAAACAGAACAGTCTGTAGTAATCTGTATCAAACGTATAATTCTGAAATCCAAAAATTCTGAAATAAATTGGTGGACCTGAGGAATTTGTATATTGATCTTCTGCAAAAAGAATCAACTTAAAATCACTCTTCTGTAAAAAATGACAGCTAAACTCGTGAGCGCAAAGTTTCTGTTTTTTACAGCAAGATCACATTAACTTCCACCCAAGTCTTCCCAAAGGTTCTACTTGGCACTTTATTGAAGAAAAAGCTATAAAACATGATTACTGCAGTAGCTTAATCATGTTAACACACAAAAACAGGAGGGGTAAATATTGGGTTGTCTCCCAACAATCGCTTTTCTTTAATGCCTTTCTAGCTAGGCATGATGATTTCAGTGATGCTCGTATAAAAGATAAGAATTGAAACATAAAGAGAGCTCCATGAAACACATGGCAAACACATTTAAGTATAACCCACTTCCTATGCATAGGAATTTTGTGAGCAAACAATTTATGGGAACAAGAATCAACTAGCATAGGAAAGCAAAACAAGCATAGCTTCAAGATTTTCAACACATAGAGAGGAAACTTGATATTATTGCAATTCCTACAAGCATATGTTCCTCCCTCATAATAATTTTCTGTAGCATCATGAATGAATTCAACAATATAACTATCACATAAAGCATTCTTTTCATGATCTACAAGCATAGAAATTTTGTTACTCTCCACATAAGAAAATTTCTTCTCATGAATAGTAGTGGGAGCAAACTCAACAAAATAACTATCATGTGAAGCATAATCCAATTGAAAATTAAAATCATGATGACAAGTTTCATGGTTGTCTTTATTCTTTATAGCATACGTGTCATCACAATAATCATCATCAATAGGAGGCATGCTTTCATCATAATAAATTTGCTCATCAAAACTTGGGGGACTAAGCATATCATCTTCGTAAAACATAGCATCCCCAAGCTTGTGGCTTTGCATATCATTAGCATCATGGGTATTCAAAGAATTCATACTAACAACATTGCAATCATGCTCATCATTCACATATTTTATGCCAAGAATTCTATGTAATTCTTCTTCTAGTACTTGAGCACAATTTTCCTTCCCATCATTTTCACGAAAGACATTAAAAAGATGAAGCATATGAGGCACCCATAATTCCTTTTTTTTTGTAGTTTGCTTTTATATACTAAACTAGTGATAAAAAAAGAAACAAAAAGATTTGATTGTGACATCTAAAGATATACCTTCAAGCACTCACCTCCCCGGCAACGGCGCCAGAAACTGCTTGATGTCTACTACGCAACCTTCCTCTTGTAGACGTTGTTGGGCCTCCAAGTGCAGAGGTTTGTAGGACAGTAGCAAATTTCCCTCAAGTGGATGACCTAAGGTTTATCAATCCGTGGGAGGCGTAGGATGAAGATGGTCTCTCTCAAGCAACCCTGCAACCAAATAACAAAGAGTCTCTTGTGTCCCCAACACACCCGATACAATGGTAAATTGTATAGGCGCACTAGTTCGGCGAAGAGATGGTGATACAAGTGCAATATGGATGGTAGAAATAGGTTTTTGTAATCTGAAAATATAAAAACAGCAAGGTAGCAAGTGGTAAAAGTGAGCGTAAACGGTATTGCAATGCTAGGAAACAAGGCCTAGGGTTCATACTTTCACTAGTGCAAGTTCTCTCAACAATAATAACATAATTGGATCATATAACTATCCCTCAACATGCAACAAAGAGTCACTCCAAAGTCACTAATAGCGGAGAACAAACGAAGAGATTATTGTAGGGTACGAAACCACCTCAAAGTTATTCTTTCTGATCGATCCATTCAATAGTCCGTAGTAAAATAACACGAAGCTATTGTTTCCGTTCGATCTATCCTAGAATTCATACTAGAATAACAACTTAAGACACAAATCAACCAAAACCCTAATGTCACCTAGATACTCCAATGTCATCTCAAGTATCCGTCGGTATGATTATACGATATGCATCACACAATCTTAGATTCATCTATTCAACCAACACAAAGAACTTCAAAGAGTGCCCCAAAGTTTCTACCGGAGAGTCAAGACGAAAACGTGTGCCAACCCCTATGCATAAGTTCAAAAGGTCACTGAACCCGCAAGTTGATCACCAAAACATACATCAAGTAGATCACGTGAATATCCCATTGTCACCACAGATAAGCACATGCAAGACATACATCAAGTGTTCTCAAATCCTTAAAGACTCAATCCGATAAGATAACTTCAATGGAAAAAGTCAATCCATTACAAGAGAGTAGAGGGGGAGAAACATCATAAGATCCAACTATAATAGCAAAGCTCGCGGTACATCAAGATCATGCCAAATAAAGAACAAGAGAGAGAGAGAGAGAGAGAGAGAGAGAGAGAGATCAAACACATAGCTACTCGTACATACCCTCAGCCCCGAGGGTGAACTACTCCCTCCCCATCATGGAGAGCGCCAGGATGATGAAGATGGCCACCGGAGAGGGATTCCCCCCTTCGGCAGGGTGCCGGAACGGGTCTAGATTGGTTTTCGGTGGCTACAGAGGCTTGCGGCGGCGGAACTCCCGATCTAGGTTATGTTCTAGAGGTTTCTGTATATATAAGAGGTTTTGGCGTCGAGAACAAGTCAGGGGGGTCTCCGGGTTGTCCACGAGGTAGGGGGCGCGCCCAGGGGGGTGGGCGCGCCTCCCACCCTCGTGGGCAGCCCGGGACTCTTCTGGCCCAACTCTTTTACTCCATGGCCTTCTTCTGTTCCAAAAATAAGCTCCGCCAAGTTTCAGGTCAATTGGACTCCGTTTGGTTTTCCTTTTCTGTTATACTCAAAAACAAGGAAAAAAACAGAAACTAGCACTGGGCTCTAGGTTAATAGGTTAGTCCCAAAAATCATATAAAATAGCATATAAATGCATATAAAACATCCTAGATGGATAATATAATAGCATGGAACAATCAAAAATTATAGATACGTTGGAGACGTATCAAAGAGCTTCACATACTCAACCATCATATAGTCTTCTATTATTCCTAACACTCACCGCATACACATGAGCAAAACATTTCAACCGGACACATAGAAAGATAGGGGCTTATAATTTCGCCTCCCAACATATTCACCTCAAGGGTGATGTCAACAATAATAACTCATGCTACCCGTATCCAACTGGACATATGTGCCTAGATCTTTCCTCACCACATGATGCTTGCCAAAAGAGAAAAATAAAAAAGAATAGAGAAAAACTTTGACTCTTGCATGAAAGTAAATACATAAAAGTAAAGGTAGGCCCTTCACAGAGGGAAGCGGAGGTTGCCATGCGCTTTTTGTTTGTATGCTGAATCCCTTAGTGCAAAAGAACGTCACATTATATTGCCCCTTATGATAGCAACCTTTATTATGCAGTCTGTCGCTTTTATTCTTTGCCATCACAAGTTCGTACAACGCTCAATTATCTCTTACACTAAATGATGTAACACTTTTAGAAGCAATTTTTATTGCCTTATTGCACCGATGACAACTTACTTGAAGGATCTTTCTCAATCCTTAGGTAGGTATGGTGGACTCTTGAAAATAAGATTGGGTTTAAGGGTTTTTGGATGCACAAGTAGTATCTCTACTTGGTGCGGAATTTTTGACTAGCAAAGATGGGGGGCAAGCACCACATGTTGAAGGATCTATGAAAATATAACTTCTATGTGAATATGAACAAACATAAACCATTACGTTGTCTTCCTTGTCCAACGTCAACAATTTTGGCATATAATATTTTGATGGGGGCTCACAATCACAAAAAAATTCCAAGATAGTGTATTTGCATGTGAAAGTTCTCTTCCTTATAGTAATCATTCAGGAATTGCTTGTATGACCAATATTGTGATTGTCAAGCTTCAAAAGATTTCACTATCTAAACCCAATGTGAAGCTACTACTAGGCATGATATGAACATATAATTTCAACTTCATGATGTTCAATTCATTCAACTATTTACTCACAGGATATAAGTGAAGCACAAGAGTAAATGACAAGCTACTCCAAAAAGATATTAGTGAAGATCGTGCGAGTAGTTAAGTAGGTAGGTAGCTATTTGAGGACTCTCTCTTATTCAAAAACTTTCAGATTTAAGCATTTTATTAAAACAGCAAGCAAAACAAAATAAAATGACATTCCAAGAATAGCACAACTCATGTGAAGAAGCAAAAAACTTAGGCTCAACCGATACTAACTGATAATTAATGAAGGAGAAAGGTGGGATGCCTACCGGGGCATCCCCAAGCTTAGATGCTTGAGACTTCTTGGAATATTAGCTTGGGATGCCTTGGGCATCCCCACGCTTGAGCTTTAGTGTCTCCTTAATTCCTCTTATATCACGGTTTCCCTAAATCTTAAAAACTTCATCCACACAAAACTCAACAAGAACTCATGAGATAAGTTAGTATAAACCAATGCAAAAACCTTATCATTCTCTACTGTAGCAAATCACAAAAAATATTATTCAACATTGTATAATAAATGCCTCTGCATATTTAATACTCCTATCCTCAAATAGAATCATTAAAAAGAAAACATATGCAAACAATGCAAAAATAACAGCAATCTGCCAAAATAGTACAGTCTGTAAAGAATGCAAGAGTATCAATACTTCTTTAACTCCAAATTTTTTGAAACTTTACCACACTGTAGAAAATTTATCAGAGCTTATTGTGCAAAAAGTTTCAACATTTTATCACATTCTGACTTTTCTCGGGAATTTTCGCAACATCGGTAAACTTTCTGTTTTGAAACAGCAACTCATAAACTTGCAAGATAAGCATGGTAAAGGCTTTCCTTGCCACTTTTATTGAATAAAAGATGCAAAACATTATCCTAAATAACAACATGCAAATCCTAACAAAAGAAAATGACGCTCCAAGCAAAACACATATCATGTGACGAATGAAAACATAGCTCCAAGTGAGGTTACCGATAATGTTGAAGACGAAAGAGGGTGTGCCTTCCGAGGCATCCCCAAGCTTAGTTGCTTGGATCTTCCTTGAATATTACCTTGGGGTGCCTTGGGCATCCCCAAGCTTAGGGTCTTGTCACTCCTTATTCTCTTCATATCGACATCTCACCCAAAACTTGAAAACTTCAATCAACAAAACTTAACGGAACTTCGTGAGACAGGTTAGTATGATAAAGGGCAAACCATTTCACTTTGGTACTGTCAAGGACAAGATTCATAATTTTTTCCACGCAATGCCCGCTGTAGCATATCATTTCCACAATTTATATTGAGCAATATAAGCCATAGAAACTAGAAAACAAGCAAACTATGCATTGAAAACAGAATTTGTCAAAAACAGAATTTGTACTCCAACCATACTTCTGCTACTCAAAAAATCTGAAAAATTAGGACAACTTAGGGAATTTGTATATCTATCACCTACAAAAAATTCAGATCAAAAGCACGTTCCAGTGAATTTCAGAAATTCCTGGACTGGGCGCAAAATTTTATGTTTTTGCATAGATTCAAGACAACTATCATCCACACTATCCCAAAGGCTTTACTTGGCACTTTATTGAAACAAAAGCAATAAAACATGATTACTACAGTAGCATAATCATGTGAACACACAAAAACAGTAGGTAAAAGTGTTGGGTTGACTCCCAACAAGCGCTTTTCTTTAATGCCTTTTAGCTAGGCATGATGATTTCAATGATGCTCGCATAAAAGATAAGGATTGAAACATAACAAGAGCATCATGAATCATAAGTTCCTCTCTCATAATAATTTTCAGTAAGATCATGAATAGATTCATTAATATAACCATCACATGAAGCATTCTTTCTATGATCCCAAAGCATAGAAAATTTATCACTCTCCATATAAGCAATTTTATTCTCATTCACAATAGTGGGAGTATCATATGAAACTCGAATACTAAAAATTGTTTCCACATTAAGAGAGTAATGTTCAGTAAAGGGATATTCAAAATTATGAAAATAATTATCACTACTTTTTATAACATAAGTATCATCACAATAATCATCATAAGTAGCAACTTTGTTCTCATCATAGATAGGAGGCATGCAATCATCATAGCAAATTTGATCATTCAAAGTAGGGGGACTTAAAAGATCATCTTCATTAAGCATATCATCCCCAAGCTTGGGACAAACATTAATTGTAGCAAATAAATTCTCAAACATGCCATTCTCATCAAACATAGCATCCCTAAGCTTGTGGCTTGGCATATCATAAAAATAATCACTCTCATCATTAAAAGTATGAATAGCACCAATGATATAACAATTGCTATCAGCATAATTTCCCAAGTTGGTGCCAAAAAGATTTCCAAGATTATAAGAAGTATAATTATCTTCCCAATCATAATCATCACAACAAGCAATAGGCATAACAAAATCATCATCAATAGTGCTCTCGGACATTGTGCCATAAGACATAGAAGCAATATCATCCTCAAGTGCATCATCTTCCACAATTATTTTTATTCATTTTCATGAGGCACAACAATAATAGGAGCAACATTATTTGGGAGAGATACCTTTTTACCTCTATTCTTTCTTCTTTTCTTCTTCTTCACCACATCATGTGTGGGTTTAATTAATTTTTCAAGCTTCTTATTGATGAGATTGGTTGAATAGGGAGCTCCTCCTTGTCATCTATTTCATCATGAGAGACAATTGGAGGGAAAGTGGAAATCTTTACCCTTTCATTAGTATTCCTTTTATATTCTATTAGTTTCCCCATCTTTCTATAGTTGGCAATATAAGCATTCTCATTGCAATTTACCATGCAAAACATATAGATATTCTCTAGATTAGCTTCAATGTCGTCCGTGAGAATGAATACTTTAAACCAACTATTTTTATATGTCAATTCTTCACTCCCCAAAAATAAACAAAGTTCATTATAAAGTTCAAGGGTGATCAAGTTATTGCAATATTTGGACACGATTCGATCATGAAAAAGCATGCATTGGAAATTAAGGTGACCAACTTTACTGCAAAGTTCACAAGTAATAGGACAAAGAGAGCATAATTTTGTAGCAAATTCATCCATCACTTTGAGAAAAGAATTTGTTCTATCATGTTTATGCTTCTTACAAAATCTATCTTCCCTATAAGGCACATCTTCACAAACTTTATGCACTTCACAAAAATTGGCATGCTTATAAGAAACATTTTTGTCATAAATTGTGCAATCATCATTAGCATTTTGGATATTCAAAGAATTCATACTAACAATATTACAATCGTGCCCCTCATCCAACATTTTTATGCCATAAATTTTGTCGAATTCTTTCTCTAGCAATTGAGCACAATTATTGGAATCCTTATTCTCAAGATAGACATTACAAAGATAAAAGAACAACTCGAGGTAATCCAACCTCCATTTTCTTAGTTTTCTATTATAAAACCAAACTAGTGATAAACAAGAAACTAAAAGATTCGATTGCAAGATCTAAAGATATACCTTCATGCACTCACCTCCCCAGCAACAGCGCTAGAAAAGAGCTTGATGTCTACTACGCAACTTTATTCTTGTAGACACGTGTTGGGCCTCCAAGCGCAGAGTTTTGTAGGACAGTAGCAATTTTCCCTCAAGTGGATGACCTAAGGTTTATCAATCCGTAGGAGGCGTAGGATGAAGTTGGTCTCTCTCAAACAACCCTGCAACCAAATACAAGAAATCTCCTGTGTCCCCAACACACCCAATACAAAGGCAAATTGTATAGGTGCACTAGTTCGGCGAAGAGATGGTGATAAAAGTGTAATATGGATGGTGAAATATATTTTTATAATCTGAATAAATAAAAACAAACAGGTAGCAATCGATAAAAGTGAGCACAAACGGTATTGCAATGCCTGAAAATGAGGCCTAGGGTCCGTATTCTCGCTAGTGCAATCTCCCAACAATGCTAATATAATTGGATCATATAACCATCCCTCAACGTGCGATGAAGAATCACTCCAAAGTTCCTATCTAGCGGAGAACATAAGAAAAAAATTGTTTGTAGGGTACGAAACCACCTCGAAGCTATTCTTTCCGATCAATCTGTCCAAGAGTTCGTACTAAAATAACACCAAATAATTTCCAATTCATAATACTCAATCCAACACAAAGAACCTCAAAGAGTGCCCCAAGATTTCTACCGGAGAAACAAAGACAAGAACGTGCATCAACCCCTGTGCATAGATTACCCCAATGTCACCTCGGGAATCCGCGAGTTGAGTGCCAAAACATATATCAAGTGAATCAATATGATACCCCATTGTCACCATGAGTATTCATATGCAAGACATATATCAAGTGCTCTCAAATCCATAAAAGTATTCAATCCGATAAACCGAAATCTCAAAGGGAAAACTCAATTCATCACAACAAGAAAGAGAGGGGAAAACACCATATGATTGATGTTTGCTTGAACTACGTCGGTATTTCCCCAAAGAGGAAGGGATGATGCAGCACAACAATGGTAGGTATTTCCCTCAGTGATGAGACCAAGGTTATCGAACCAGTAGGAGAACCACGCAACACTACATAGACAACACCTGCACACAAATAACAAATACTTGCAATCCGACGTATTAAAGGGGTTGTCAATCCCTTTTGGGTAACGGCGCCAGAAATTGGCAAACGGACATGAGAGAGTTGTAAATATTGATAGATCGAACGCCAAATAAAATAAAGTGCAGCAAGCTATTTTTGTATTTTTGGTTTAATAGATCTGAAAATAAAAGCAAAGGAAAATAGATCGCAAAGGCAAATATAATAAAGAAGAGACCCGGAGACCATAGGTTTCACTAGTGGCTTCTCACGAGAAAAATAGCAAACGGTGGGTGAACAAATTACTGTTAGGCAATTGATAGAACTTCAAATAATCATGATGATATCCAAACAATGATCATTATATAGGCATCACGTCCAAGATTAGTAGACCGACTCCTGCCTGCATCTACTACTATTACTCCACACATCGACCGCTATCCAGCATGCATCTAGTGTATTAAGTTCATGGAAAAATGGAGTAATGCAATAAGAACGATGACATGATGTATACAAGATCTATTTATGTAGAAATAGACCCCATCTTGTTATCCTTAATAGCAACAATACATACATGTCGGTTCCCTTTCTATCACTGGGATCAAGCACAGTAAGATCGAACCCATCACAAAGCACCTCTTCCCATTGCAAGATAAATAGATCAATTTGGCCAAACAAAACCCAAATATCGGAGAAGATATACGAGGCTATAAGTAATCATGCATATAAGAGATCAAAGAAGACTCAAATAACTTTCATCGATAAAAATGATCATAAACTCAAAGTTCATCGGATCCCAACAAACACACCGCAAAAAGAGTTACATCATATGGATCTCCAACTGACCATTGTATTGAGAATCAAACGAGAGAGAGGAAGCCATCTAGCTACTAACTACGGACCCGTAGGTCTAAGAACTACTCACGCATCATCGGAGAGGCACCAATGGACATGATGCACCCCTCCGAGATGGTGTTTAGATTGAATCTGGTGGTTCTGGAACTTGTGGCGGCTGGAATTGATTTTCGTCGACTCCCCTAGGGTTTCTGGAATATTGGGGTATTTAAAGAGTAAAGAGGCGGTCCGGGGGCACCCGAGGTGGGCACAACCCACCAGGGCGTGCCTGGGCCTCCAGGCGCACCCTGGTGGGTTTTGCTACCCTTAGAGCACCCCCAGGTGCTTCTCTGGCCCACTGGATGTCTTCTGGTCCAAAAAAATCCACAAAAAGTTTTGCTGCGTTTGGACTCCATTTGGTATTGATTTCTGCGATGTAAAAAACATGCAGAAAACAACAACTGGCACTTGGTACTATGTCAACAGGTTAGTACCAAAAAAATGATATGAAATGACTATAAAATGATTGTAAAACATCCAAGAATGATAATATAACAGCATGGAACAATAAAAAATTATAGATACGTTGGAGATGTATCAGCATCCCCAAGCTTAATTCCTGCTCGTCCTCGAGTAGGTAAATGATAAAAATAGAATTTTTGATGTGGAATGCTGCATAACATATTCATCACATATTCTTTTCTTTGTAGCATGGACATTTGGACTTTTATATGGTTCAGAGCAATAGTCTAGTTTTGACATGAGATTTAAATACTCAAGCATACCAACAAGCAACCATGTCTTTCAAAATATCAACACTAAAATAAGTTATCCCTAGCCCATCTTGCTCAATCATTGATCCATTCATGAAACACACTCGCATATTAGCTACACCCAATGCTCAAGTACGATCATAGTGCCTCCTAGTTGGTGCTTTATAAGAGAAGATGGAGACTCAACATAAAAATAAAAATTGCATAAAGTAAAAGAAAGGCCCTTCGCGGAGGGAAGTCGGGATTTGTAGAGGTGACAGAGCTCAAAGCGAAAAACTTAGAGATAAAAAAATTTTGAGGGGCATACTTTTCCCACCAATGAAAACGACTTAGAGCTCCCAACACTTTCCATGCTAGATATATCATAGGCAGTTCCCAAACAGAAAATAAAGTTTATTCCTTTTTCAACCATACTTTCACTTTCCATGGCTAGCCTTATCCACGGTTGCCCTCCATACCAACACTTTCCAAGGAATTTATTATTTGACAACATAAAGTAAATTCATTTTTCATTTCGGGACTGGGTGTCCTTTATAGCTTTGCCTTACTCTCATGCAATGACAAGTGAATGAACACTCATCGTGAGAATAACAAATCTAGCATGGAAAATATCGGCCGCCCCTCACCGCATCGCGAGCGGTACGAGCACACAAAAGAGAAATTTATTTTGAAAATTAGAGATGACACATACAAATTTGCTTAGAACGGCAAAACAATACCGCATATAGGTAGATATAGTGGACTCATGTGGCAAAACTGGTTTAAAGGATTTTGGATGCACAAGTAGTGATCATACTTAGTGCAAAATGAAGGCTAGCAAAAGATTGAAAAGCGACCAACCAAGAAACGAATAATCACATAAGCGAGCATTAATCATAATTAACACCGAATAATGCACCACAAGTAGGATGTAATTTCATTGCATGACTATTGGCTTTCGTGCTTGCATAGAGAATCACAAACCTTAACACCAATATTTTTACTAAAGCACAATTATTCATCAACATTACTCACATATCACATCATCATATCTCAAAACTATTACAAGGAATCAAGTTTATTTTGTCCAATGATCTTCATGAAAGTTTTTATTATATTCTTCTTGGATATCTATCACTTTGGGACTAATTCTCATGTGTTGCTTTTGATAAGCTCAAACAAATATAAGTGAAGATCATGAGCATAATATTTATTTCTCTCAAAATAAGTGAAGCAAGAGAGAATTTCTTAAAAAAATTACTAACTCTCAAATAAATCTAAGTGAAGCATGAGAGCATTTATTCAAAAATACTAAAGCACACCGTGCTCAAAAAGATGTAAGTGAAGCACTAGAGCAATTCCATAGCTCATAAAGAAGTGAAGCATAGAGAGCAATTCTAACAAGTCATGGCATAATTTTGGCTTTCTCAAATAGGTGTGTCCAGCAAGGATTCAACACTTAAAACAAAAATCAAAACAAGCAAAGACTCAAATCATACAAGACGCTCCAAGCAAAACTCATAATATGTGACGAATAAATATATAGCTTCGAGTAAAATACCGATGGTCGTTAGAAGAAAGAGGGGATGCCACTCAGGGCATCCCCAAGCTTAGTTGCTTGCTTCTCTTTGGATAATAGCTTGGGATGCCATGGGCATCCCCAAGCTTAGCCTCTTCTTACTCCTTATTCCTTCATCCATCGTAACATCACCCAAAACTTGAAAACTTCAATCACACAAAACTCAACAAAACCTTCATGAGATCCGTTAGTATAAGAAAGCAAATCACTACTATAAGTACTGTAGAAAACCAATTCATATTTTATTCTTGCATTATATCTACTGTATTCCAACTTTTCTATGGCAAAAACTCATCGAAGAAAACCATAGAATCATCAAAACAAGCACACAACGCAAAGAAAACAGAATCTGTCAAAAACAGAACAGTCTGTAGCAATCTGGATATTTCGAATACTTCTGAAACTCCAAAAAATCTGAACAATTAGGACAGCCTGAGAAATTTGTATATTAATCTTCTGCAAAAATAATCAGAGCAAAATCGCATTTCTGTGATTTATGAAAATTATTTTCGTCAATGCAAAAGTTTCTGTTTTTCAGCAAGATCAAACAACTATCACCCAAGAAGATTCTAAAGGCTTTGCTTGGCACAAACACTAATTAAAACACCAAAAACACAATCATAACAGTAGCATAATTGTTCAAACACTCAAGAACACAAAGCAAAAAAATTATTCATTGGGTTTCCACCCAACAAGCGCTATTGTTTCACGCCCTTAGCTAGGCATAAAGCAAGGATCTAAGTTTTGTCATCTTTGTTTCTAGATCCATAAGATGCCCTCATGATTGATTCATATGGTGGCCTAATTCTTGATCTAGGGAAGTGTTCCATACCCTTCCTTAGTGGAAATTGAAATTGTCTTTCATATCAATCACGGCACCGATAGTACGTAAAAACGGTCTACCAAGAATAATTGGACAAGACGGATTGCAATCAATATAAAGAACAATAAAATCTATGGGCACATAATTCCTATTTGCGAGAATAAGAACTTCATTAATTCTTCCCATAGGCTTTTTCATAGTAGAATCCTCCAAGTGCAAATTTAAAGAACATTCTTCAATATCGGTAAGACCAAGCACATCACATAAAGATTTTCAGAATTGTAGAAACACTAGCACCCAAGTCACATAAAGCAAAACACTCATAATTTTTAATCTTGACTTTGATGGTAGGTTCCCACTCATCATGTAATTTTCTAGGAACTGAAACTTCTAATTCCAACTTTTTTTCTAAAGCTTTCATCATAGTGTCGACAATATGTTTAGTAAAAGCTTTATTTTGTTCATAAGCATGGGGTGAATTTATCATGGATTGCAACAAATAAATACAATAAATCAAAGAGCAACTATCATAATTAAAGTCTTTGTAATCCAAAAGAGTGGGCACATCACTAGTTAAAGTCTTGACCTCTTCAAACCCACTTTTATCAATTTTCTCAACAAGATTTTCACCCTCTGAATTATTGCGACACCTTCTAGCTAAAGTTGACTCTTCTCCGGTCCCTTTTTCATCAATATTAATTTTACTAAACAAGGAATCAATAAAAGAAACACCAATCATTTTAAGATCTTCATCAGTTTAATGAAAGCAATCACTAGAAAACGCCTTTTCTAAAAATTCTCTTGTAGCTCCAAGCATAGCGGTTCTTTTCTTACTTTCATCCATAGAAACATAAAGAGCTTTAATTGATTCCTCTACCTTAGGCACAAAAAATTTCATCTTGATATTTTCCACATCATGAGATATTCTATCAACACTTCTAGACAAATCATCAATCTTATTCAACTTTTCTTCCATTGTAGTGTTGAAAACTTTTTGAGTGTTGATCAATTCTTTAATATTATTCTCAAGATCAGAGGTGTTCCTATTATTATTATAAGAAGGATTTCCATAGGAATTACCATAATTATTAGAGGAATTACTAGGGAAAGGCCTAGGATTAAAATTTCCTCTATAAGCATTGTTATTGAAATTATTTCGCGAGATAAAATTCACATCTATGGCATCACTATTTTGCTCAATCAAAGTAGACAAAGGCACATCATTAAAATCAGGAGGAGCACTTTTACTAGCAACCAATTTCATAAGAGCATCAACTTTTTCACTCAAAGATGAAATTTCTTCAACCGAATTAACTTATTTACTAGTAGGAGCTCTTTCGGTATGCCATTGTGAATAATTTGCCATGATATTATCAAGCAATTTGGTGGCTTCACCCAAAGTAATTTCCATAAAAGTACCACCCACGGCGGAATCTAAAAGATTACGAGAAACAAAATTCAACCCCGCATAAAAAGTTTGTATGATCATCCAAAGATTTAACCCATGAGTTGGGCAATTCCTTAGCATCATTTTCATCCTTTCCCAAGATTGTGCAACATGCTGATGCTCAAGTTGCTTGAAATTCATGATCTGGGTTCTAAGGGAAATAATTTTTGCGGGCGGAAAATACTTAGTGATAAAAGCATCTTTGCACTTATTCCAAGAATCGATACTATGGCGAGGCAACGAAGAAAACCAAATTTTTGCATGATCTCGCAAAGAAAACGGAAATAATTTCAACTTCACAACATCGTTGTCCACATATTTTTTCTTTTGCATATCACATAATTGTGTTAAATGGGACGTGGCATCCTCATTAGGAGTACCGGAAAATTGATCTTTCATAGCAAGATTCAGCAATGCAGTATTAATATCACAAGACTCCGCACTAGTGGCGGGAGGAGCAATCGCAGTGCCAATAAAATCATTGTTGTTGGTATTTGAGAAATCACACAACTTGGTGTTCTCTTGAGTCATTGTGACTACGCAACAAGATTTCACTCAAAAACAGATCCGGCAAGAAAACGGCGAACGAAAAAGAGGGCGAATAAAACGCGAATTTTTGTGAAGTGGGGGAGAGGAAAACGAGAGGCAAATGGCAAATAATATAATTGCGAGGAGATGAGATTTGCGATTAGGAACCTGGTAGATGTTGATGATTTCTCCCTGGCAACGGCGCCAGAAATTCCTTTTGATGTTTGCTTGAACTACGTTGGTATTTCCCCAAAGATGAAGGGATGATGCAGCACAACAACGGTAGGTATTTCCCTCAGTGATGAGACCAAGGTTATCGAACCAGTAGGAGAACCATGCAACACTAAGTAGACAGCACGCGCACACAAATAACAAATACTAGCAACCCAACGTATTAAATGGGTTGTCAATCCCTTTCGGGTAACAGCGCCAGAAATTGGCAAACGGACATGAGAGAGTTGTAAATATTGATAGATCGAAAGCCAAATAAAATAAAGTGCAGCAAGGTATTTCAGTATTTTTGGTTTAATAGATCTGAAAATAAAAGCAAAGGAAAATAGATTGCAAAGGCAAATATAATAAAGAAAAGACCCGGGGGCCTTAGGTTTCACTAGTGGCTTCTCTCGAGAAAAATAGTAAATGGTGGGTGAACAAATTACTGTTGGGCGATTGATAGACCTTCAAATAATCATGACGATATCCAGGCAATGATCATTATATAGGCATCACGTCCAAGATTAGTAGACCGACTCCTGCCTGCATCTACCACTATTACTCCACACATCGACCGCTATCTAGCATGCATCTAGTGTATTAAGTTCATGGAAAAATCGAGTAATGCAATAAGAACGATGACATGCTGTAGACAAGATCTATTTATGTAGAAATAGACCCCATCTTGTTATCCTTAATAGCAACGATACATATGTGTCGGTTCCCTTTCTGTCACTGGGTCAAGAACCGTAAGATCGAACCCATCACAAAGCACCTCTTCCCATTGCAAGATAAATAGATCAAGTTGGCCAAACAAAACCCAAATATCGGAGAATAAATACGAGGCTATAAGTAATCATGCATATAAGAGATCAAAGAAGACTCAAATAACTTTCATCGATAAAAAGATAGATCTGATCATAAACTCAAAGTTCATCGGATCCCAACAAATACACCGCAAAAAGAGTTACATCATATGGATCTCCAAGAGACCATTGTATTGAGAATCAAACGAGAGAGAGGAAGCCATCTAGCTACTAACTACGGACCCGTAGGTCTACAAAGAACTACTCACGCATCATCGGAGAGGCACCAATGGACATGATGCACCCCTCCGAGATGGTGTTTAGATTGGATCTGGTGGTTCTGGACTTGCGGCGGCTGGAATTTATTTTCGTTGACTCCCTAGGTTTTCTGGAATATTGGGGTATTTATAGAGTAAAGAGGTTGTCTGGGGGCACCCAAGGTGGGCACAACCCACAAGGGCGCGCCTGGGCCTCCAGGCATGCCCTGGTGGGTTGTGCTCCCCTCGGAGCACCCACAGGTGCTTCTACGGCCCACTGGATGTCTTCTGGTCCAAAAAAATCCACAAAAAGTTTCTCTCCGTTTGGACTCCATTTGGTATTGATTTCCTGCGATGTAAAAAACATGCAGAAAATAGCAACTCGCACTTGGCACTATGTCAATAAGTTAGTACCAAAAAATAATATAAAATGATTTTAAAACATCCAAGAATGATAATATAACAGCATGGAATAATCAAAAATTATAGATACGTTGGAGATGTATCAATGATCTGACTATATTAACAAAGCCCCCGATACATCAAGATCGTGCCATCAAGAACACGAGAGAGAGAGAGAGAGAGAGAGATTAAACACATAGCTATTGGTACAAACCCTCAGCCTCGAGGGTGGACTACCCCCTCCTCATCGTGGTGACCGCCAGGATGATGAAGATGGCCACCGGTGATGATCTCCCCCTCCGGCAGGGTGCCGGAACGGGGTCTAGATTGGATCTCGTGGATACAGAGGCCTTGCGGCGGCGGAACTTCTGATCTAGGGTTACCCCGAGGGTTTTTGGAATATTTGGTGATTTATAGGGCAAAGAGGGGGTGCGGGAGGCCACTGAGGTGGGCACAACCCACCTGGGCGCACCTGGGGGCCCAGGCGTGCCCTGGTGGGTTGTGCCCCCCTCAGGGAACCCCCTAGGTGCTTCTCTGGCCCACTGGAAGTCTTCTGGTCCATAAAAAATCCATAAAAAGTTTCGCGGTGTTTGGACTCCGTTTGATATTGATTTTCTGCGATGTAAAAAACAAGCAAAAAACAGCAACTGGCACTGGGCACTGGGTCAATAGGTTAGTCCCAAAAATTGATATAAAGTTCCTATAAAATGGTTGTAAAACATCCAAGAATGGTAATAAAATAGCATGAATACTTCATAAATTATAGATACGTTGGAGACGTATCATTCATGTATTCACCATGTGTTAATGCTTTGTTTCGGTTCTCTATTAAAATGAGGCATTCATATCCCTTAGTTTCCTTATGGACCCCGCTGCCACGGGAGGGTCGAATAAAAGATGTCATGCAAGTTCTTATTATAAGCACGTATAACTATATACGTAATACATGCCTACATACATTGATAAATTGAAGCTATCATGTATATCTCTAGGTTGTGACTATTATATGATGAATATCATCAAACACAAATATCCATCGCTGTTCCAATGTCTACGCTTTCTCGTATTGATCTTTGCTAAGTTACTACTGCTGCTGCTGTTACAATCGTCACAAACTGCTTCTATTACTGTTCTTGTTACTATTACTATTGTTACCGCTACTATCAAAACAATTAAACTACTGTTCTACTAAACACTTTGCTGCAGAAATATTATTTCCCACGTGTGGTTGAATTCACAACTCAACTGCTAAGGCTCATAAATATTCTTTGGCTCCCTTGTATCGAATCAACAAATTTTGGTGAAATACTACCCTCGAAGACTGTCGTGATCCCCTATACTTGTGGGTTATCAAGGTGCTGCTCCCTTTTGTTTCTCCTTTAGTTTGGTCCCTTGTAAGAACTTGGTGGTTCCTGGTAATAGAAAACGGAGAGGCGAGCTCACTTTTATCAAAAAAATGGGATAGTTCGTTTAAAATTTGTGATGTCCCACGGGTGTGGACTAAACAGTTTAAGTGGGATGAGCTAAGTTAGTCCCACTATTATCCACTCCCACTTGCTGAATCAATGCTCATGGGGTGCTGCATGACCCGGAGGGCCGCGCCACGATGGGGGTTTGCTGCATCCTGCATGGGCTGGCAGCGTGCGACGGCTCTTGCATGGCCACCATCGGTGCATACATGGGTCTGCGTGATCAGGAGATCCGCTCTGTCTTCCTCATCGTCTCGGACCAACAAGCACATGTACAGGCAGCAATGGCAGCTTGCGCATGGTGCTTGTGCACTTCAACAACCATCGCGTCAAGGTCTTCTTCGAAAATGCCAGTACACTCTCGTTGTGGGACAGTGCGTCTTGCTAAGGTTGTAGCTGCATCTTGTGGCTACAGCGATCGACATCGATCCCACCCAAGTTGTGATGGGAGACTGCGATGCCAGCACGTTGGACGCATTCAAGGCGTCAGATCTGAAGCCAGAAGTGACGCGCGGCTATGCTGCTAACAACGATGTAGTGGCTGGGAAGGATGGGCCGGCCTCGGGAGAGGTGGCCATGGAGCAGTGTACTAGCAACGGGGCGCCTGGGGACAGGGCAGATCTAAGCGATGCAACTCCTATGACATGTGTCGATACGTCGGAGTTGATGAGGCCGTGGCTGGGCGTGGAAAATAGGTGCACCTTGTCGTCAATGAGGCTCTGGCAGGCGCCACTACTAAGGTTGATGCACGACGGGTGTTTGACACTGAGGCGCCAGTCACGGTAGACGACTGTCGACATGGGATGCGAGCAGGGTCGGCCTTGGGCATGTGCAACATGCACAGTTGCACATGGCCTCAAATGTCCTAGGGCACCCGTTTAGGCCAACTCTAATGCGCCAACACATTTCTCCCGATCGCGACGTGCCGACACGCGTTCCCAAAATATGTCCACTTGATGTCCGTCTGAAAGCATTTGCTATCCAAATTTGGCCCGGATTTGTGTCCATGTGGACACGAGACAGACACGCTGCGCATCCACTCGGTGTCTGCCTTAGGTCCGTGTGTCGGCCGACCAACCACCAATGTTGATCCAATTAAATGTCACACGCGCACCCGGGCCCACACGTCGGCCACGGGAAGTCTGACGCGCCCGTCCTGTCCACACCTAGCTTCTTGCTCCCCGACCAGCCGACACGAACCATAGCCACCACCGGCGCTATGGGCTTCTTCAATAAGTGTGGCAAACTTCACGTTGGGGCGTGATACGTCTCCAACGTATCTATAATTTATGAAGTATTCATGCCATGTTGGCAATAATTTTATATGGTTTTGGTGCACTTTTATATTATTTTTTGGACTAACTTACTAATCTAGTGCCCAGTGTGAGTTCATGTTTTTTGCATGTTTTTCGTTCCGCGGAAAATCCATACCAAACAAATCCAAACGCGATAAAAATTTACATATATTTTTTTATCGAATATATGTGATTTTTGGGAGGAAGAATCAACACAAGACGGTGCTCGATGGCCCCACAAGGCAACAGGGCGCGACCTACCCCCTAGCCATGCCGGGATGCCTTGTGGGCACCTCGTAAGTCGGTTGGATCCCTTCTTTATCCGCAAGAAAGATAATTTCCCGATTAAAATCCCCTCAAAATTTCAGCCCAATCGGAGGATCTCTGGGAATATAAGAAAGAATTTTCGGCCAGAAAAAAGTAGCAAGAAATAGAACAAAACAGAGAGATCCAATCTAGGGGAGAGATCCCTCCCCCCCCCACCCCCCGGAGGGCCAAGGAAAAAGAAGGAGGGGTCCCTTCCCCTCTCCTCCGGTTGCGCCGAGACACCATCGGGGACATGTCCTCCATCACCATCACCACCAACTTCTCCTCCGTTCTCATGGTGATGTGTGAGTAGTTCACCCCCAAGGCTGAGGGTACGTACTAGTAGCTATGTGTTTGATCTCTCTCTCTCTCGTGTT
Source organism: Triticum aestivum (assembly GCF_018294505.1). Lineage (NCBI taxonomy): Eukaryota > Viridiplantae > Streptophyta > Magnoliopsida > Poales > Poaceae > Triticum > Triticum aestivum. The sequence goes on from NC_057808.1 coordinate 411,317,281, forward strand.
CTTGATTTGGCACGATATTGATGCATCATGAGCTTTGTTAGTATAGTTGGATCATATGGTGTTCTTCCCTCTCTATCTTTGTTGTGATGAATTGAGTCTTGCTCTTTGAGCTTTCGTTATGTTGGATTAAATATTGGATTTAAGATCACTTGATGTATGTCTTGCATATGGATACCCGTGGTGACAATGGGGTATTCTATTGATTCACTTGATATATGTTTTGGTAATCAACTTGCGGATTTCCGTGGTGACATTGGGGTAATCTAGGCATAGAGGTTGATACATGTTTTCGTCCTACTTTCTCAGATAGAAAATTTGGAGTGATTCTTTGTCGCACGTTGAGGGATTGTTATATGATTCAGTTATGTTAGCACTGTTGAGAGATTGTACTAGTGTAAGTATGAACCCTAGGCCTTGTTTTCAAGCATTGCAATACCGTTTATGCTCACTTTTGTTACTTGCTACCTTACTGTTTTTATTATTTCAGATAACCAAAACCTATATCTAGTATCCATACTACACTTGTATCACCATCTCTTCGCCGAACTAGTGCACCTATATAATTTACCATTGTATTGGGTGTGTCGGGGACACACAAGATTTATTGTATTTGATTGCAGGGTTGTTTGAGAGAGACCATCTCCATCATATGCCTCCCACGGATTGATAAACCTTAGGTCATCCACTTGAGGGAAATTTGATGTTGTCCTACAAAACTCTGCACTTGAAGGCCCAACAACGTATATAAGAATAAAGTTGTGTAGTAGACATCAGGGCGGCAGGGGGCGGAGGCGACTGCGACACGAGCACGATCGGCTATACATCCCCATGCACGGGGCACACTACCATTGTGAGCACCGCACCCCTCTATCGTGGTCAGACATCAACCTCCCACACGGTTGGCACCTCAACCCCGGCAAGATTTCGGTGCTGGCAGTACCGCAGTCCGAGCGTGCGCGTGCGGCCGAGATCTGCAACTGTCGGGCTGCCTTCTCGTCGGCGTGTCGCGACCCAGCCTACATGGCGGACTCCCCGAACTGGGACGTCCGTTTCGCCACAGAGCACGATGTGCGCCGCGAGGGGATTGTCCAGATGGATGCCCGCGCTCCACCACCGCCGGTGGTGGTTAAGTACGAGCACGTAGAGGAGGAGGCCGCCTCAAGGAGACTGACACGAAGGGCGCTTGGGGAGTCTGAGCACGAGGAGATGGCCAGGTGGCCTGGCCTTTACCAGGCACTGGTAGACTCGGCGGCCCGCATCGAGGCCAACACACCGTCACCACCCGCGCCCGCGCTCGGGTCCAAGGTCTACCAGCGGACTAGAGTGCTGCCCATCTACGTGTTGTGCCCGCCCGTTTGGCAGGGTGCGACCAAGGAGGAGGAGGAGCGACAACACCTCTATGTGTGGGGCGGTTGCTGGTGGCCGAGCGGGAGGCGACAGAGCACGACATGGAGGTGGAGCACGGCCTGGAGGCTGAACGGCTCCAATAAATAAGAATTGGAATAGTAGAAAAAATATCCTTCGCGCCTTATCTCTTCATCATCGTCGGTACCGCCACTTATGGTATTCGTTTAGAATCTTGTTGACCCTACTCGCTTACTCCTATTTTCCTTATTTCTTTTTCAACATAATTAATTAGAACTTTCTTGAAAGAATGGGGTTCTCTCTGGGGCCATTCCGATATTACTCAGGGGTTTCTTCCATGTTATGATGCTACATCGGGAGACTTTGAAGATGATGAAGAAATAAAGGAGTCTTCACTTCGGAGGATATAGTTGACCAGCTCAAGGACAAGTAAGGTACTGACTTTTCTGTGGGTGGGTATCCACAAGAGAAAGGCAGAGCATGAGTCTTATATGATTTTGCTATTTGTCGATGTGTTTTTACGTGTATTAGTGTTGGCTGTGTGCATCCTAACTACACAGAGGTCGGATGTGTACTCATTGTATTTATATCCATAATTTATTTTAAGTCAATAAAATCCACCCTTGTAGAAAAATGTCGTATGCTCTCTAGCATAGGGCTGCATCTCTAAGCACATTCATCATTTTGCTCGCGTATAATATTAGGTCCATATTTATATCTACAAAAAAGAAAATTTAACTCAAAAATGGTCAGCACGTTCTCAAGCCTTTTATTTAACACAGTACAGACGTAAGCGTTTATATATGCATGCATACACTCATCTCTATTAACGCGCACACACACCCTACTCATATGACCACCTCCGAGAGACTGAGTCGGCATATCATCTTGAGATTTTACGAAGTCATCGTAGGCGCCTCGTAGTCGACGGAGACATCTTATCCCATTGAATGCGCATCGCTGAAAATTCTGAAATAAATTCAAGATAAATGCGAGTATCAACACTTAAACCCTGATGGACTGGGGATATCACGGTTAGTAAACACGTTTGTTTACGTACTCCTCCGATTCTTATACCGGTGTCCCAGTCACTTTTCAACCATTTTCTTTTGTGAACCATCATGGAATAAAAAAAAGTGTAAACACATATTTTTAACAATGAAAAATATAGACACATTGATCAAACAATTGTTCTAAATTTGAAATATGCGTCGAATATATTCAGATGCCCGACACGTCAAAGCACTCAAAGCTCACCGCGGGTTTCGCAACGGTCTGGCGCTGCACGCAAACTGCCCGACAGAAAGCAACAAGGCATGTTAGGCGCCACTGACCCACGCGAACACGCGCTTGCTGCTGAACCTCAGGGACCTGGAGACCTCGCGCTCCCTCCGGCCGGCCGGCAACAGCAGCTTGCGCGAGAGGTCCTCCGGCGCCTGGCTGGCGACGCCGTATTCTTCGTCATGCGAGAAACCGAGCTCGAACTTGTAGGCATCCGAAGGTCGCGCGGCGAACCGGCAGCTCTGAGACTGGTGACTGCCGCCATACAAGCGAGCGTGGTCTTGCTCCCGCCAGCGCGTCTCGCCGGTGCCGACGGGGTCTTTTCGGCTGGCCGGCAGAAGCAGCTGCCGCGAGAGACCCTCCAGTTGTGCCGGGGGGTGGCGGGAGGCCCCGCCTTCGTCGCGCGAAACACTGAGCTCGTCGACCGGCGAAGGACGCGCGGCGAACCGGCAGCTCTGAGACTGATAACCGCCGCCGTCGAAGCGCGCGTTATCCCGTCCTCTCGTCTCGCCTGTGGCGAGGCGGTCGTCTCGGCTGGCCGGAGGAAGCAGCTGGCGCGGCACAACCTCCGGCTGCGCGCGTCGAGCGGAGCCTCCGTCGCATTGTGCGCCGACCTCGTCGGCTGTCCAAGGACGCGCCGCGAACCGGCAGCTCTGGGACTGGTAGCCGCCGCCGTCGACGCGCGCGTCCTCCCGCCCGCCCGTGGCCACCAGGCGCTCGTAGAGATCCGCCGAGGAAAGCTTCCGCGAGAGACTCTCCGGTGGCGTGCGGCGCGGAGCGCAGTCGTCGTGGTACGTGAAACCAAGCTCGTCGGGTGGCGAAGGTGGACGCACGACGAAATGGCAGCTCTGGGACAGGTACGCACCGCCGCCGTCGAAGCGCGCGCGCTCCCGCCCCCGCGCGGCGGCAGCGCTGGCGGCGATCTCCGCGTAGCGGTCCGCCCTCGCTGACGACGACCTCCGCTTCTTCTTGATCGCCGCGTACACGAACGGGATGAGCCCCACCACGGGCATCTCTCTCCCCCTCTCCCTGATCTGCAGCTAGCACCGGAGCTGGCGAGCAAGAGTGTGGTGCTTATTTTCTTGCTTCTCTCAGGCTGTCAGGCAGCACGTTGAGGTTTCTTGACGAGACGAAACGGATCGACATCGCCATGTCTCTTATACTAGCCTACCAGAGGAGGAGATTAGACCGTCTGATCTCCAGCCAGAGTTAACTATGCAAAGACGACAGCTGCAGCCGAATTTTCAACTGGTTAAGGAGGCTCCTCCTCGATCAACATGCACTAATCTATGGCGGATTCGGTATATATTCGCGGCAGCTAGGACCATGTGAAGACGGCTGCCGTTTACACTTTACAGGCGACGCATCAACGTCTCAGCATGCATGCATTCAAATAGCAAAATCAGGTATTTTCGTCGGATCGAGGAACTCATCGATCGATCGATTGGTAGTTGTTGGGGCCAAGAGCTAGCCGCCATCCGGAATAAACAAGCCCAGGTGCTCAACCATACACTAACAGGTAGCCAAACCATACACTTATTATACTGTTGTATATACACGGAGAGAGAAACACAGACATACATCAATGGCACACATACAACCATGCATGTTCGTTTGTCTCTCTATTTCACCGTTCTTTACTTTCCTCTTTACTTACTCAGCGGTGACGAACTGGAATGTGTTTTGCCGGGGAGAAGAAGCCAAGGAGAAGAGGCCCCGTGCCGTTGGATCTCGTTGTTCCCTTCCAGGAACCCTGTTGGATTGTTGCCATCGTCTCTTCTAAGATGCTCCTTTTTCTGTCATTATTGAGTTCAAATTTGTCTTCTTTTTTGGAGGTCTGGACTCAATTAGCACGGTTGGCTCAAGATACTTGTTACTAGCGGTAAGAAGCAATCTTTTGAATTAACCACGGTCATACCATTCTACAAGTAGACTCGTTTTTTAAGAGGTATAACTAAGCTTTATTGATCATAGACCACTTGAAGTGGCATACAAAAAGGATCATGGGAATGGATCAGCCAAAGGTGTCGCCCATTATCAAGAGTGTTTGAAAACTTAGCTAACCTATCTGCATCGGTATTTGATGCACGACCTTCAAAAGTAAACTTGCAATTAACTAAACTAGCTTGCTGCTTAATTTCGCTAATAATACAACCGTAATTGCTACTACTTCCTCTCTTAATGTCGTTCATCACCTGCTTTGAGTCTGAAGCGATTATGAAGTTTTGGATCATCAAGTCCTCCGCTAGAGCCAAAGCTTCTCTGTGTGCCATTGCTTCGAGTGTAGCAACATCAATGATCCCCGGAATAACCAGAGAGGAGCTGCCCATATATAGTCCATCCTCATCGCGGCACACTGCAGATGCAACTCCTCTCATCTCAGATTTTGCCACACTTGCATCGACATGGATTTCGGCAAAACCTGGAGGTGGCGCCATTGGCCTTGCTGTGAAGACTCGTGAAGCCAAACATTATCCCCGACAACGTGGCCTGGATTAGCTACTTCGATACAAAGTATGTTCAATATGGGCTGGCTTAGCTACTTCAATAGCCCTCGAAGCCGAACTACATGCAATTAGGGAGGGTCTAGTGCTAGCTTTGGAGCGATCAGACCTTCCCATGGTAATCCAATCTGACTCTTCGACGACACTTTCTTCATTGTCCTCGGATTTTCTTGATCGGTCGGCTTATGGTCATTTAGTCACGGAGATTAAGCACCTCTTAGGTGGTAGAGAGTTTTTTCTATGAAAATTTCTAGAGATCAAAACAGAGTAGCAGATCGCCTGGCGAACCATGGGAAAGTAGAGTGTAGCACGGCTTGTTGGCTACAGAATTGCCCATCTTGTATCCCTGAGCTTTTGCCAGCTGACTGTAACTCTGCATCTATGGAATAAAACACTTTTACCCCCGAAAAAAAAAAACATGGGTTGGCTGAGCTACTTCAATACAAAGTGTTTTTGTAGTTTCCTCATAGTACAGCTTCTATGTTGATTTTTGGTAAAACTCTAACGTTTAGGCTTTGGAGAATGGCCGATCGTATTTAGTGTGTAGGTTGGGGGACAGCGCGAGAGCCATACTCTCTTATGCTCGTCTCTCCTGAAGGTTTTTAATTAACTGCCGTTTCTGCCCCGGCCTGTTTCGGTGTGTTTCTTCGTTCCCTGGCTCGTGTGATGTTCCTTGTTTGGTCCGGTTTTCTTCTGCTTTTATTTCTTTTTACTTTCTATTTTTTTTTGGTTTTCTTTGTTTCATCACGGTTTTCTTCGGTTGTACTACTTTATTCGCTTTTTCCCATGGTATCCTCCGTTTGTTTCTTGGTTTTCATTTTTTTTCTTTCGTCTTTTCTACGATTCCTTAGTTTATTTTTTGGTTTTCACCATTTTTTTATTTTTCCTTTTTTCGATTTTCTGCATTTCTCTTTGTTTCTTTCTTGTTTCCATTTTTTTATTTTTTTATTTTTAGGTTTTATTTATTTCTTTTTTGGGTTTCTTTGCTTTTCTTTGTTTCTCTTTGTTTCTTTGTTGGTTTCATCGGTTAGTATTTATTCAACACATGTCTACTTCTTTAGTACACAGTGTACATTTTTAGTGTACATGTGAAACATTTTCTTGATACACCTTAAACATTTTTTAAATACATGTTTTGAAAAAAAATTGTAATACATGGTTAACACTTTTTCAAATACATGATGAACATTTTTAATCGCAATAAAAATATTCGCACACAATGTACATTTTCTTATACATCAAAAATAATAATTATATACATGTTTAATATTTTCTAAACATATGGTTTTGATATCTACTTTAATGTAATGTATGTTTTACATTATCCATATATGAGGCCTACCTTTCTGATATAGATTGTACATTTTTCGTGTACATTAGAGACATCTTTTATACTAGTTAAAAAATATTTGTTGCGGATATAGGTTTTGATGTCCACTTTTTTCATATAGATTGTACTTTTTTGTACAAAAGTATTTGCTTATACGCGTTTCAATTTTTTTTTACGGATATATATTTTGATGTCTATTTTTTTTGAAAGAGATTATACATTTTTGGTATACATAATAAGAAAAATCTTGTACATGTTTAAATCTTTGCTAGTACATGATTAACAATTATTTATTTAATCTAAAATGGTAAATATATTCATTTCAAATATAACTAAATATAAAAAAACAACGTCAGTGTGGCAGGGCTGGCCTATTTTTTTTTTCTTTGGCCTATGTTGTACCTGAGGGGTAGCGATGTGGCACAAACCCCTCGACGCGAGCGCTACTTCAACCAGGTTAACCCATTTTCCGTTTTCCACCCACCGGTTTTGGGAAGATTCTAGAACCTTCCCTAAACCAGACATTTCTTTGTTTTTCTTCCTTTTTTCACTCTTATTCATTTTTATTTGTTTATCATTTCAAAATCTATGAATTTTTTCAAGCTCCAGGCCTTTTTCAAATTCGCAAACAATTTTCAAGTTCATGAAATATTTTTCAAATATGCGAACATTTTTTCAAATTAATGAACAATTTATTAAACATGTAAAAAATCAACTTCATGATTTTTTTAATAGTCAGAACATAAATTTTGACATTCATACCATTCGTTGAATTTACGGAACAATTGAACCGACAAAAATTTCTTGAATTTACGGAAAAATTGAACCGACAAAACTTCTTGAATTTTGGGAAAAATTTGGAAATGCATGATTTTTTAATTTTGTGAACACGTTTTGAATCGATGCACATTTTAAAATTTGGGATCACCTTTTGGAAATTCTCATTTTTTTTGGATCAGCCTACATTTCTTAAAATTCATGAAGATCTTTGCAGTTGACAATTTTTTTCCAAACTAGTGAACAATTTTTTAATTTCATGAATAATCTTTTGCAATCCATGATTTTTTTTATTTGCGTACATTTTTTAAACGTTGAAATATTTTTAAAATCTGGAAAAAATAAGTTTGTGAAGCTTTTAAAAATTTGGAACATTTTTTCAAAATCCTAAACATTTTATTAAATTCCAAATTTGATTTAGAGAAGAAAAACTATAAAGACAAAAACAAAAAAGGAAAAGAAAAAAGGAAAAAGGGTCCCACCTCTCACGTGGGCCCGGGAAAATGGGTGCGTGGGGGGGGGGGGGGGGGGCTGGGGGTGTGCGTTTCATAAGTTTCCACCCCACAGGGGTCCCTTGGCATATTTCTTATTGGCCGCTCATTGCGTCGAACTATCGACACAATGCACAGGTGAACTACATGAACAAATTTCGACGGATCAATTGAAGAGAAGTTTTGATCTAGGACTGAAGACTACTATTGCAACACAACTACCGCCATATCCAACCACACTCAAGTCTCTTGACAACTGGTGGAGTGTAATCTGAGAGCAATGCAATCGATGGTTCAATCGTATTGATCAAGTGAATAATTTTCCAGCGTGTGGGGTGCCAATCACGGAGTATGGCCCAGTCATCCAAGAGCTATACAAGCAACCCAACTAAGAGGGCGGCGACAAGGCCTACATATTGCACCATTACTGCAAGGGACTAGTTGGCAATCAAAAGTGGATAAAACCACACCTAAGATATCAAGGATTAGCATATCCATTGAAGCCGATGACGAGGAGGATGAAAATACTAGCAAAAGACCGGATGGTACAAATATTACAAAAAGCCTATGATGGGAAGGTTTGTGCGATGATTGAGAAAGATTTGGCGCAGGAACGCAAAGAAGATAAGGCGGCGAGATAGAATGAAGTCAAGTTCATGAGGAGTAGAAGTGAAGGACAAATTTAGCGGCTCAAGCAAATATGGTGGAAGCAGAGCAGCGTATGCTTGCACTTGAGGAGGATCTGCTTGCAAAAGTGAAGAAGGCGGAGAACATGCTATCATTTTCATGGACCCGAGTAGGATGAATGCCATGGCAAGGAAGTATTGGGAGCTCACTCATGTGGAGATCTTGTCCCAAAAGAAGGTTGGCCAACATGGTGGTGGTGGTGATGGTGGTGGCGGTGGGGGAGATGGTGGTGGCTATGGGGAAGATAGTGGTGTCCTTCGGGGTGATGGTGGTTTCTTTGGTGGTGGTGATGAGTGAGGGAATCCTGGATTAAGGGGTCCTCGGATGGTCGGGCTATGTGATGTGGGCTGGACTAATGGGCCGTGAAAGTACAAGATAGAAGGCCTTTCCCCGTGTCTGGATGGGGCTCTCCTTGGCGTGGATAGCAAGCTTGGCGGCTAGTCGTATAGTTTCCTTTCTTTGTAAACCGACTTTGTACAACCCTGGCCCTCTCCGGTGTCTATATAAACCGGAGGGTTTAGTCTGTAGAGGCGATCACAATCATATAGGCTAGGCATCTAGGGTTTAGCCATTACGATCTCAAGGTAGATCAACTCTTGTAACCCCTATACCCATCAAAGTAAATCAAGTAGGAAGTAGGGTATTACCTCCATTAAGAGGGCCTGAACCTGGGTAAACATCGTGTCCCCCGCCTCCTGTTACGTTCGATCCACAGACGCACAGTTCGGGACCCCCTACTCGAGATCGGCCGGTTTTGACACCGACATTGGTGCTTTCATTGAGAGTTCCATTGTGTTGTCGATAGAAGGATCAATGGCTCGCCTTTCAACGACAAAATCACCTCTGGAAGGGCCCTAGTTCCTGGGCAGATCCTCCAGATCGGCAGTTTCACCATGGGCGCCCGCCCGGCCATTAAGCCCAAGGCGGTCCCCCAGATTGCCAAAAATCATCTCCGCATCAACCCCGAAAGCGTTGATAAGATGGATCCGGCAGGTATCTCGTCCTTAAACGAACTGCTAGATCACATCGCCGCCCTGGGGGTCGCAACAAATTATGATCTGATTGGGCTTAAACCCAGGTCCCCACCTGTCACCCACCTGGTGACTATCGTGGAAGAGCAAGTTGAGGATACCGCTCCTCCTACGCTAAAAACAAACTACGTTTGGATCTCCGAGCCGGACACCCATCTTCGAGAAGAGACCATCTGTCCTCCGAACATAGAATTAGGCGTTGAGCCTAAAAACCCCCAGGACACTCCGAATCCTAGGCCAGTGACCTCAGAAATTTTTCAAAGTCCAGATTCCACAGTGGGTTAGGGTTCGGATCTAAGCCCACCCGCCCACCACAATCAATACTCTCCAAGCAATTCCGGTCCCCCGGACATACGCGACTTAATGTACGTACGGCAGCAACCTCAGGAAACAGTCCATCACTTTTGGGCTAGATTCCTACTTGTTAAAAACAAGATTAAAGATTGTTGCGACGGCGATGTGGTATCAGTCTTTTGCCGCAAGTGTACGGACGAGGGAATCCTTAATGCCCTCAATCGACGCCGCATACTGCACTATGCAGATTTGGCACACATAGTACAAAAGTATTGCGCAATACAAAGCGCTTGGAAAGCCCAGACAGCTCGGTGGGAACCATCGGCCTTTAGGCCACCCATCGGTCGGGAAAAAAGGATGCACCCTCACGGGGCACCTAATCATCACTTCACGGACAAGAAAATTAAGCCCTTAACAGGACATAAAACTATCCTTGATGAATGGCTCGACAAGCCTTGTCTGATACACACGATGCCGAATTCCAAACCAACACATAGCCTTCGGGCATGTTGGATACTCCGGCAGGTGGCTAAAAGCGATGAGGACATCCTCACCAACACTGCCCCAGAGAAGTACTCCTCGGAGGATAATGATCTCAATGTATTTACGGTCTTCGAGACCTTTTCTTCAAATAATCGGCATAAAAGGGCGCTCCGCGACCTCGCCGAAGTTAACCAGGTAGCGGCAATAAACCCTTGGAACGACATGGCGATAACTTTCAACGCCACTGACGAACCATGGGCCCGATCAGTCCGAGCACCAGCCGCTTTAGTTCTAAACCCAATTGTGGATAGCTTTTGGCTCACTAAAGTGATCATGGACGGGGGCAGCGGATTGAACCTCATCTATGAGGATACGCTCGACAAAATGCAAATGGACAAGAGCTGCATCGAGCAGAGCAGTACAACCTTTCGAGGTATTATCCCCAGTCGAGAAGCACGGTGTTTGGGAAAAATCAAACTTGATGTGGTATTCGGCACGCCCGAGAATTACAGGTCTGAAGAGTTAACCTTCCAGGTGGCACCTTTCAACAGCGGATATCATGCCCTGTTGGGGCGAGATGCATTCACACGCTTTCAAGCCATACCTCATTACGGGTACATGAAGCTCAAAATGCCCGGGCCCAACGGAGTTATCACTATCGCCAATGGTCCGGATATAGCACTCCGCGCCGAAAACAAAACCGCATCCCTGGCAAACCTGGCCATGGTGCCAAAGAAGGACAAATCATGGCGCCTCTGTGTCGATTTTAAAGACCTCAATAAAGCTTGCCCTAAGGACCCCTTACCACTGCCCCGCATTGACCAAATCATTGATGCAACTGCAGGACACAATTCACTATGTTTCCTCGACGCATACTCCGGATACCACCAGATTAAGATGAAGGAATCCGATCAGGCCGCAACGGCATTCATTACCCCGTACGGGCCCTTCTGCTTCAACACTATGCCTTTCGGACTCAAAAACGCCGGCGCCACATACCAACGCATGATTCAAACATGCCTGAAAAACAAATTGGCAAGACGGTGGAGGCATATGTAGATGATGTAGTCATCAAAACTAAACATGTCGAATCATTGGTGCACGACTTACTTCTTACATCCGACAACCTCCGAACATATGACATACGGCTCAACCCGGAAAAATGCGTTTTTGGCGTTCCGGCCGAAAAGCTGCTCGGATTCATTGTTTCCAATAGAGGAATCGAAGCAAACCCAGCCAAAATCTGAGCCTTGTCACAGTTGGCAATACCAACAGACCTAAAGCAGGTCCAAAAACTAGCGGGGTGCGTGGCAGCCTTGAGCCGCTTTATCTCCAGATTGGGAGAGAAGGCTCTGCCGCTATATCGCCTGCTTCAGTGTACCGACCACTTCGAGTGGACGGACGCGGCAACAACCGGGTTGGAAGAAATAAAAACTCTGCTAGCAAACAACCCAATCCTTGCCGCACCTACCATCGGCGAACCTATGCTACTGTATATATCTGCAACTCACTAGGTTGTGAGCGCAGTACTCGTCGTTGAACGAGAGGAAGAGGGACATAAATTCCCACTCCAAAAGCTCGTATACTACGTATCGGCGGTTCTCACACCATGCAAGTCCCGATACCCACACTATCAAAAGATATCATACGCGGTTTTTATGGCATCTCGGAAGCTGCGACACTACTTTCATGAGTGCTCGATCATGGTGGCCTCCGAGGTACCACTCAATGACATCATAAAAAATCGAGACGCCACCGGCCGCATTGCAAAATGGGCCATCGAGCTCCTACCATTTGAAATAACGTACAAACCACGCCGAGCTATCAAATATTAGGTGTTGGCCGACTTTGTCGCCGAATGGACAGAGGACAAACTCCCTAAAGAGTACGGCACATACTCCAACTGGGTGATGTACTTCAACGGTTCTAAAATGTCAGCCGGACTGGGGGCTGGCGTCATCCTAACATCCCCTACAGGGGACACAGTCCGTTACGTATTACAAATCATGTATACGGACTCCAATAACACAGTCGAATACGAGGCACTACTGCATGGCCTCCAGATGGCTGTTTCTATGGGCATACAACGTCTCGAGGTGCGCGGCAGCTCTTGGCCAAAATCCACCCGGTCTTGGCGGCCATCATGCTGCAGATCGGGCCCTTGTAAGTAAGGCCTTCCGTACTGGTTTTTTCTGGCCCACGGCCCGAGTAGATGCACAGGACCTCGTCCAACACTGTGTTGGATGCCAGCTTTTCGCCAATCAAATCCATATGCCGCCTACCGCCCTACGAACAATCCCCATTACTTGGCCTTTCGCGGTCTGGGGGCTGGACATGGTCGGGCCCCTTAAAGGGGAAGCCATAAGAAAAAATACCTGCTGGTTATGGTAGATAAGTTCACTAAGTGGATAGAGGCCAAACCAGTTAAAACGGCTGAAGCTGGACCAGTGATAGATTTCATATCCGGTGTCGTACACCGTTATGGTGTCCCACACAGCATCATCACTGGCAACGGCTCTAACTTTACAGCTGACGAGGTAAAAACTTGGTGTACTAATCTGGGCATTGATACGTCTTCAACGTATCTATAATTTTTGATGTATTCATGCCATGTTTATAATATTTCTACATGATTTTGGTATGATTTGGTTAGAACTAACCAGGACTAACGATGTTTTCAGCAGAACTACCGTGGTGTTGTTTTGTGCAGAAATAAAAGTTCTCGGAATGCGCTGAAAATCAATGGAGATTTTTTCTGGAAAATATAAAAAATACTGGAACGAAGAGTTGCCGGAGGGGAGTCCCGTGGGCCCCACGAGGGTGGAGGGCGCGCCCACCCCCTGGGGCGCGCCCCCTGCCTCGTGGACTCCCTGTGGGGCCACCTGACTTGTTCTCGACGCCAACCTCTCCTATAAATCCCCAAACTTCCAGAACTTAACCTAGATCGGGAGTTCCGCCGCCGCAAGCCTACATAGCCACCAAAAACCAATCGGGACCCTGCTCCGGCACCCTACCGGAGGGGGGATCCATCACCGGTGGCCATCTTCATCATCCCGGCATTCTCCATGACGAGGAGGGAGTAGTTCACCCTCGGGGCTGAGGGTATGTACCAGTAGCTATGTGTTTGATCTCTCTCTCACGCGTTCTTGATTTGGCATGATCTTGATGTATCGCGAGCTTTGCTATTATAGTTGGATCTTATGATGTTTCTCCCCCTCTGCTCTCTTGTAACGGATTGAGTTTTCCCTTTGAAGTTATCTTATCAGATTGAGTCTTTAAGGATTTGAGAACACTTGATGTATGTCTTGCATGTGCTTATCTGTGGTGTCAATGGGATATTCACGTGATCTACTTGATGTATGTTTTGGTGATCAACTTGCGGGTTCAGTGACCTTGTGAACTTATGCATAGGGGTTGGCACACGTTTTCGTCTCGACTCTCCGGTAGAAACTCTGGGGCACTCTTTGAAGTACTTTGTGTTGGATTGAATAGATGAATCTGAGATTGTGTGATGCATATCATATAACCATACCCACGGATACTTGAGGTGACATTGGAGTATCTAGGTGACATTACGGTTTTGGTTGATTTGTGTCTTAAGGTGTTATTCTAGTACGAACTCTAGGATAGATCGAATGGAAAGAATAGCTTCGTGTTATTTTACTACGGACTCTTGAATAGATTCATCAGAAAGAATAACTTTGAGGTGGTTTCGTACCCTACAATAATCTCTTCGTTTGTTCTCTGCTATTAGTGACTTTGGAGTGACTCTTTGTTGCATGTTGAGGGATAGTTATATGATCCAATTATGTTATTATTGTTGAGAGAACTTGCACTAGTGAAAGTATGAACCCTAGGCCTTGTTTCCTAGCATTGCAATACCGTTTATGCTCACTTTTACCACTTGTTACCTTGCTGTTTTTATATTTTCAGATTACAAAAACCTATATCTATCATCCATATTGCATTTGTATCACCATCTCTTCGCCGAACTAGTGCACCTATACAATTTACCATTGTATTGGGTGTGTTGGGGACACAAGGGACTCTTTGTTATTTGGTTGCAGGGTTGTTTGAGAGAGACCATCTTCATCCTACGACTCCCACAGATTGATAAACCTTAGGTCATCCACTTGAGGGAAATTTGCTACTGTCCTACAAACCTTTGCACTTGGAGGCCCAACAACATCTACAAGAAGAAGGTTGTGTAGTAGACATCAAGCAATTTCTGGCACCGTTGCCGGGGTGGTGAGTGCTTGAAGGTATATCTTTAGATCTTGCAATTGAATCTTTTTGTTTCTTGTCTTATCACTAGTTTAGTCTATAAAAGAAAACTACAAAAAATGGGATTGAGGTTGCTTCATATGCTTCACCTTTTTAATATCTTCCGTGAAAATGATGGAAAGGAAAATTGTGCTCAAGCACTAGAAGAAGAATTACATAGAATGCTTGGCATAAAATATGTGAATGATGAGCATGATTGCAATGTTGTTAGTATGAATTCTTTGAATACCCATGATGCTAATGATATGCAAAGCCACAAGCTTGGGGATGCTATGTTTGATGAAGATGATATGTTTAGTCCCCCAAGTTTTGATGAGCAAATTTATTATGATGAAAGCATGCCTCCTATTTATGATGATTATTGTGATGACACGTATGCTATAAAGAATAAAGATAACCATGAAACTTGTCATCATGATTTTAATCAATTGGATTATGCTTCACATGATAGTTATTTTGTTGAGTTTGCTCCCACTACTATTCATGAGAATAAATTTGCTTATGTGGAGAGTAGTAAATTTCTATGCTTGTGCATCATGAAAATGATGCTTTATGTCAGAGGCGGACCATGAAAAAAATTAAGGTGGGGCGAAGTCTCACTAGAATTTTTTTATGCGAATCAAAGAAGTCAATACACACTAACAATGCTCACTACAGACCAATAATCAAATACAATGAAAATGTAGACATATTTCAATAGGAAAACAACCTAAAACATACCGATAATGAAGCTTTTAATGGCGTCTAGGGACCCGGGCAATGGTAGTGCCCTACCCTCTTTCTGAAAATCTTCCTTAATTTTACCAAGATCAATACTTTTGAAGATCTCTCGCTCAATGGTAGTCAGAAGTGGCCGGACTATCGGACTGCTGCTGCCACCGCCGCTAGGCGCCTAGGCCCGGCTTGCGCCGTCATCGCTAGCTGCTGCGGTGCCGCTGCCCTGGCCAGCCGCCGCTCCTGCCTCCTGGGCTCCTGGCGACCTGGCCAGCCGCCGCCACCACTCGCTAGGGTTGCCGCGTAGCGTCGTGTCGAGAGGTCGAGTAGTGGTCGAGACGAGAGAAAAGCCTACGCTCGAACCTGGCCAGGCCAGCCGTGACTCGTACAAAGTTTTTACAAATGATGCACGGTTATTAAGTTATTATATGCATGAAGACTAGGGTGTTTTTTGTAAAATTGCAAACTCTGGATAAAAAGCTAAATTCGCAGAGAGGAAACAAAAGGACATGGGCAGAATCTAGACAGAAAGCCCAACAGAGGAAAAGGCCAGGGGCTGATCACCCTGGGCCAAGGCCCAGCCTGGTGCGGATCTGGCGCGGGAGTGGCCGGAGCTGGGCTTGGAGCGGCTGGGCCTGGTCGCGTTGGGCACGGCGCGGTTAAGGACGACCGGCTGGCAACCGCGCTCGAGGACGGGTTGACCCGCAGGTCAATGCACGGGTGAGGCAGAGGCATCGATCTCCTCTGCCCGAGTTGCTCGATCCCCCCATCAGGCCACTGGCCGCGTTGGCCCATAAGAACGAGTGAACGATGACGCAGCCTTTTCTATTAGCGATCGATGGACAGCGCAGCCTCTGTATCCATTCATACGTATAAATTTTTTTTGCTCAAAATTAAGGTATGGCAAGCGCCATACCCTGCCCACCGGGGAGGTCCGCCAGTGCTTTATGTGATGGTTATATTGTTGAGTTCATTCATGATGCTACTGAAAATTATTATGAGGGAGGAATATATGCTTGTAGTAATTGCAATAATATCAAGTTCCCTCTCTATGTGCTTAAAGTTTTAAAGTTATGCTTGTTTTGCCTTCCTATGCTAGTTGATTATTGTTCCCATAAGTTGTTTGCTCACAAAATCCCTATGCATAGGAAGTGGGTTAGACTTAAATGTGCTGATCATATTCTTCATGATGCTCTCTTTATGTTTCAATTCTTATCTTTTATGTGAGCATCATTGAAATCATCATGCCTAGCTAGGGGCGTTAAACGTTAGCGCTTGTTGGGAGGCAACCCAATTTTATTTTTGTTCTTTGCTTTTTGCTCCTGTTTATTAATAAATAATTCATCTAACCTATGTTTATATGTGGTTTTATTTTTTAATTAGTGTTTGTGCCAAGTAGAACCTTTGGGAAGACTTGGGTGAAGTCTTTGCGATCTTGCTGTAGAAAACAGAAACTTTTGCGCTCACGAGATTAGATGCCATTTGTTACTGGAGAGTTCTTTTAGATTGATTCTTTTTGCAGATGATTAATAGACAAATTCCTCACGTCCACCAATTTATTTCAGAATTTTTGGAGTTCCAGAAGTATTTGTTTAAGTCATATTACTACAGACTGTTCTGTTTTTGACAGATTCTGTTTTCTATGTGTTGTTTGCTTATTTTGATGAATCTATGAGTAGTACCGGAGGGTATGAACCATAGAGAAGTTGGAATACAGTAGATATTACACCAATATGAATTTAGAATGAGTTCACAACAGTACCTAATTGGTGATTTATTTTTCTTATACTAATGGAGCTTACGAGTTTTCTGTTAAGTTCTGTGTTGTGAAGTTTTCAAGTTTTGGGTAAAGATTCGATGGACTATGGAATAAGGAGTGGCAAGAGCCTAAGCTTGGGGATGCCCAAGGAACCCCAAGGTAATTTTCAAGGACAACCAAGATCCTAAGCTTGGGGATGCCCCGGATGGCATCCCCTCTTTCGTCTTCGTTCATCGGTAACTTTACTTGGAGCTATATTTTTATTCACCACATGATATGTGTTTTGCTTGGAGCGTCATTTTATTTTATTTTATTTTGCTTGCTGTTTGAATAAATCCCAAGATCTGAAATTCTTAAATGTTAGAGAGTCTTCACATAGTTACATCATTATTCGACTACTCATTGATCTTCACTTATATCTTTCGGAGTAGTTTGTCATTTGCTCTAGTGCTTCACTTATATTTTTTTAGAGCACGACGGTGGTTTTATTTTGAAGAAATAGATGAACTCTCATGCTTCAATTATATTATTTTGAGAATCTTAAACAGCATGGTAATTTGCTTTGGTTATAAAACTAGTCCTAAAATGATGGGTATCCAAGATGGGTATAATAAAAACTTTCATATAGAGTGCATTGAATACTATGAGAAGTTTGATACTTGATGATTGTTTTGAGATATGAAGATGGTGATATTAGAGTCGTGCTAGTTGAGTAATTGTGAAATTTAGAAATACTTGTGTTGAGGTTTGCAAGTCCCGTAGCATGCACGTATGGTAACCGTTGTGTGACAAATTTGAAGCATGAGGTGTTCTTTGATTGCCTTCCTTATGAGAGGAGGTCGGGGACGAGCGATGGTCTTTTCCTACCAATCTATCCCCCTAGGAGCATGCGCGTAGTGCTTGGTTTTGATGACTTGTAGATTTTTGCAATAAGTATGTGAGTTCTTTATGACTAATGTTGAGTCCATGGATTATACGCACTCTCACCCTTCCATCATTGCTAGCCTCTTCGGTACCGTGCATTGCCCTTTCTCACCTTGAGAGTTGGTGCAAACTTCGCCGGTACATCCAAACCCCGTGATATGATACGCTCTATCACACGTAAACCTCCTTATATCTTCCTCAAAACAGCCACCATACCTACCTATTATGGCATTTCCATGGCCATTCCGAGATATATTGCCATGCAACTTTCCACCGTTCCGTTTATTATGACACGCTTTATCATTATCATATTGCCTTGCATGATCATGTAGTTGACATCGTATTTGTGGCAAGGCCACCATGCATAATTTTTCATACATGTCACTCTCGATTCATTGCCCATCCCAGTACACCGCCGAGGCACTCATATAGAGTCATATTTTGTTCTAGTATCGAGTTGTAATTCTTGAGTTGTAAGCAAATAGAAGTGTGATGATCATCATTATTAGAGCATTGTCCCGTGTGAGGAAAAAAAGAGAAAGGCCAAATAAAAAAAGAGAAAGGCCAAAAAAAGATAAGGCCCAAAAAAATGAGAGAAAAAGAGAGAAGGGACAATGTTACTATCCTTTTTCCACACTTATGCTTCAAAGTAGCACCATGATCCTCATGATAGAGAGTCTCCTATTTTGTCACTTTCATATAATAGTGGGAATTTTTCATTGTAGAACTTGGCTTGTATATTCCAACAATGGGCTTCCTCAAATGCCCTAGGTCTTCGTGAGCAAGCAAGTTGGATGCACACCCACTTAGTTTCTTTTGTTGAGCTTTCATACATTTATAGCTCTAGTGCATCCGTTGCATGGCAATCCCTACTCCTCGCATTGACATCAATTGATGGGCATCTCCATAGCCCGTTGATTAGCCGCGTCGATGTGAGACTTTCTCCTTTTTTGTCTTCTCCGCATAACCTCCATCATCATATTCTATTCCACCTATAGTGTTGTGTCCATGGCTCGCGCTCATGTATTGCGTGAAAGTTGAAAAAGTTTTAGAATACTAAAGTATGAAAAAATTGTTTGGCTTGTCATCGGGGTTGTGCATGATTTGAGCATTTTGTGTGACGAAGATGGAGCATGGCCAAACTATATGATTTTGTAGGGATGAGCTTTCTTTGGCTATGTTATTTTGAGAAGACATAATTGCTTGGTTAGTATGCTTGAAGTATTATTATTTTTATGTCAATATTAAAATTTTGTCTTGAATCTTTTGGATGTGAACATTCATGCCACAATAAAGAAAATTACATTGATAAATATGCTAGGTAGCATTCCACATCAAAAATTCTGTTTTTATCATTTACCTACTCGAGGACGAGCAGGAATTAAGCTTGGGGATGCTGATACGTCTCCAACGTATCTATAATTTTTGATGTATTAATGCCATGTTTATAATATTTCTACATGATTTTGGTACGATTTGGTTAGAACTAACCCGGACTGACGCTGTTTTCAGCAGAACAACCGTGGTGTTGTTTTTGTGCAGAAATAAAAGTTCTCGGAATGCGCTGAAAATCAGCGGATATTTTTTCTGGAAAATATAAAAAATACTGGAACGAAGAGTTACCGGAGGGGAGTCCCGTGGGCCCCACGAGGGTGGAGGGCGCGCCCCCCTGCCTCGTGGACTCCCTGTGGGGCCACCTGACTTGTTCTCGACGCGAACCTCTCCTATATATCCCCAAACTTCCAGAACTTAACCTAGATCGAGAGTTCCGCCGCCACAAGCCACTGTAGCCATCAAAAACCAATCGGGACCCTGTTCCGGCACCCTGGCAGAGGGGGGATCCATCACCGGTGGCCATCTTCATCATCCCGGTGCTCTCCATGACGAGGAGGGAGTAGTTCACCCTCGGGGCTGAGGGTATATACCAGTAGCTATGTGTTTGATCTCTCTCTCGCGCGTTCTTGATTCAGCATGATCTTGATGTATCGCGAGCTTTGCTATTATAGTTGGATCTTATGATGTTTCTCCCCCTCTACTCTCTTGTAATGGATTGAGTTTTCCCTTTGAAGTTATCTTATCGGATTGAGTCTTTAAGGATTTGAGAAAACTTGATGTATGTCTTGCATGTGCTTATCTGTGGTGACAATGGGATATTCACGTGATCTACTTGATGTATGTTTTGGTGATCAACTTGCGGGTTCAGTGACCTTGTGAACTTATGCATAGGGGTTGGCACACGTTTTTGTCTTGACTCTCTGGTAGAAAATTTGGGGCACTCTTTGAAGTACTTTGTGTTGGATTGAATAGATGAACCTGAGATTGTGTGATGCATATCATATAACCATACCCACGGATACTTGAGGTGACATTGGAGTATCTAGGTGACATTACGGTTTTTGGTTGATTTGTGTCTTAAGGTGTTATTCTAGTACGAACTCTAGGATAGATCGAACAGAAAGAATAGCTTCGTGTTATTTTACTACGGACTCTTGGATAGATTAATCAGAAAGGATAACTTTGAGGTGGTTTCGTACCCTACAATAATCTCTTCGTTTGTTCTCCGCGATTAGTGACTTTGGAGTGACTCTTTGTTGCATGTTGAGGGCTAGTTATATGATCCAATTATGTTATTATTGTTGAGAGAACTTGCACTAGTGAAAGTATGAACCCTAGGCCTTGTTTCCTAGCATTGCAATACCGTTTACGCTCACTTTTACCACTTGTTACCTTGCTATTTTTATATTTTCAGATTACAAAAACCTATATCTATCATCCATATTGCATTTGTATCACCATCTCTTCGCCGAACTAGTGCACCTATACAATTTACCATTGTATTGGGTGTGTTGGGGACACAAGAGACTCTTTGTTATTTGGTTGCAGGGTTGTTTGAGAGAGACCATCTTTATCCTACGCCTCCCACGGATTGATAAACCTTAGGTCATCCACTTGAGGGAAATTTGCTACTTTCCTACAAACCTCTGCACTTGGAGGCCCAACAACGTCTACAAGAAGAAGGTCGTGTAGTAGACATCAGGCATCAAGCTAGATTACGCCTCCGTATATCACCCTCAAACAAACGGTCAAGTCGAACGGGCCAATGGCCTGATTATGAGCGGCATTAAACCCAGACTAGTGCGATCCCTAAAGGAGTCGGACAAACACTGGGTTGAGGAGCTTGACTCCGTACTCTGGGGGCTGCGGACCACACCCAATCGCACGACCGGATACACACCGTTCTTCATGGTGTACGGCGCAGAGGCTGTCTTGCCCTGCGATATTATTCATGACTCATCTCGAGTGCGCATGTATGAGGAGGGAGAGGCCGAGCTCGATCGGCAAGACGACTTAGACGTCCTGGAGGAGGAGTGCAATGTCGCAAAAGCCCGTTCCGCATTCTATCAACAACAAGCTCGAAGATACCAAAGCAGAGAAGTGCGGGCTAAGACTTATAATGTCGGTGAACTCGTTCTACGCCTACCAGAGAAGAAAAAGGACAAGCTCAAGCCCAAATGGGAGGGTCCCTTCATTATAGATGAAGTTCTCACTGGAGGAGCCTATCGCCTTCGCAATCTATCGGACAATCGCTTGGAGCCGAACCCATTGAACGCTGCCAGACTCCGAAAATTCTATGCCTAAGTCCGGACACATTGTTCGTTACCTTTTTCTCCTTTTTATTTTTTCCCTTTTTCTTTTCGTTTCTTTTACGACTAGCGTGTGTTCGGGTAAGCCGCACACTTGAGGGGTACACATCCTTAAATGTACACACCCCACCATAACTGAGGGCTTCCTTCAATAGAAGCCTATTATTATTTCAAGCATAAAGCTCACCATATATATGTGTATTGTTTACTCATATACGTCCTATCTTCGCCATTATATGCACCTCTATGACTTAAGTTTTTGCCAAGCTGGGTTGCCTGGCTCCTGTGCTTATGCCCTACGTTCCCGTTTGTTCGGCTAGGGCATAAAGGGAGCACCTCTATGATTGTTACAACCGGGTCATCCGGACATGTACCTCAGATGGGTGAAGCCAAAAGCTAGCGTTCTTAAGGGAATAATTGGTCGGCGGACAAACGACAAACTGCCTTCGTAGCAATGTAAACTACCGAAAATACAGAGACTCTTGTGATTCTTTCGCATCACAGCCTAGTCATGCATAAATGCATGCCGACCTAGGGAGAGGAACCCTTAATGGAACTATTCTTCCTGGAAGATGTTTCTTACATTAAAAAGTAATATAACATAACTCCCCAAATACAGCTTGTCTGTTCAAGCATTATGACCGGATTGCCTGGTTTCCGAATGTACTTGGTGTTTTCCACCGGTATAGTATTCGGAAACACTCCACCCTTGGGTTTCGGAGGCTGAAGCGGAAAGTCTGCCATGACAATCTTTTACAATTCTGCCGGAGATAACTTTGCTGATAAAGTGTATTGTCACATAAAATTGCACGCCTACTCTTTATCTATGCCATCTATCAGGCTGTCTAGTTTACAGTCCTGCTGTGAAATTTTGGCAGCTATCTTTACTTGATCATACACCAAGCTAACCAGAATTTCTTGTCCGTCCGGTCCCTGAGGTCCGACCCGGGCCATATGATTTGGATCAAGTCCGGTATACCGCGTTTTCACCATGGCCCAGGCCTCTCGTGCACCCTCTCGACATGCTGATGCCTTCCACAGCTCAAAACAAAGACGGGCTCATTTGAATAGCTCCGCGAGCTCCCCCATTAGTCCTGAAGGAGAATCGGATGGCCATAAAGCCTTAGCCATATTCCTGATTGCTTTCCGAGCTCGCTCGTGCACTTTGGATAACTCTTGTAGTAAGTCGCCTTGAAATCCGGACACTTCTCCTTCAGGCCGCCCAGTTAACAAACCTACAGGAACAAATCTCGTAAAAATTCTCCATCAAGGAATCTTATGAAAGTAAGGTTCAAGGACATGCTAAATATGCCGCCTTTCAGATTTTGATTCTCCTTCAAAGCGTCCGACAGTTGGGCTCTTATGTCCTTTAGCTCCTCGGCTTGCTTGATGTTGGTATCCTGTAGTTTGTTCTTCTCATTAATGGTCCATGTTAATACACCTTGACCAGAATGCAGCTTCTTGCCCTTCGGCATGTTGCTTGTCCTCCTGAGCGGCCTTTAGCCTCTCCTCCAACTGATCTGCCGATCCTGCTGCCGTAAATAAAACAATGAATATTCAAAAATCCTTGTCAGCACAGGATCGTATTTTCCGGACACTGTTGTGCTTACCATCCGAAGCCTTCTGGGATTTCTTCAAATCTTCCAGTTCGGCGGTGGCAACAACTAGCTTGGTCTGACATTCTTCAAGCTCCTGAGACAGCGTGTTATTTTTCGCCGTGAGTAGCTGATAACACTAAACGACCCTTAAATCAGTTGGGTCAACTGCTTCAAGTCTCAGGGGCTACTGGCATATGATTATTGAATCCACACTAAGTTTTTACCCGCATATCTTTTGAAAGTTAGTGAGTGGCTCCGGCAAGTCCATCCCGAGCAGCTCGGATGTATGCATCCGCTGAGCTGAGGGCATTGAACGCCCCTTCGGTGAAACTTGGGTTGCGCATGGCCTCTTTCCTCCGCTGATGATTCATCGTGCTCTCCACTTCGGAATTGGTAACGGATACATTATCTGAATCCTCTTGGAGATGACAATCTGGCATTTTACCCGTATCAACCCTAGTCCTTATGGCAGGGTCTGGAGCCAGATTGGTCGATGCACGGCCGGCGAGGTCCCCGGATGTAGTCTGGCGCATGCTCTTCCTGCGAGATGGCCCAAATAAAAACGTCATGATTCAATCTGTTCACCGGGTGTGTGTTAAAAACTATACCTCTTCGGTGACGGCGAGGGCTCGGCAGTATCACCGTCGGCCTTTCTTTTCAAAGACTCGTCACGATTCGATCTGTCCACCGGGTGCGTGTTAAAAACTATGGCAGGGTCCGGTGTCGCCTTCTTAGAAGACACCTTTGATACAGCTCGGCGAGACGAGCGTCGCCCCTTCGGAGCATGAGACGATGCGGTGGGTGAGGCGCAATGGGAAAACTCTTTTGGAGGAGACGTCTCCTGGGTACCTACATGGGAGGAGGGGAGTGAAGGAAATATGCCCTAGAGGCAATATAAAGTTATTATTTATTTCCTTATATCATGATAAATGTTTATTATTCATGCTAGAATTGTATTAGCCGGAAACTTAGTACATGTGTGAATACATAGACAAAAACAGAATGTCCCTAGTATGCCTCTACTTGACTAGCTCGTTAATCAAAGATGGTTAAGTTTCCCAGCCATAGACATGTGTTGTCATTTGATGAACGGGACCACATCATTAGAGAATGATGTGATGGACAAGACCCATTCGTTAGCTTAGCATTATGATCGTTTCAGTTTCATTGCTACTGCTTTCTTCATGACTTATACATGTTCCTCAGACTATGAGATTATGCAACTCCCGAATACCGGAGGAACACCTTGTGTGCTATCAAACATCACAACATAACTGGGTGATTATAAATATGCTCTACAGGTGTCTCCAAAGGTGTTTGTTGGGTTGGCATAGGTTGAGATTAGGATTTGTCACTCCGTGTGTCGGAGAGGTATCTCTGGGCCCTCTCGGTAATGCACATCACTATAAGCCTTCCAAGCAATATAACTAATGAGTTAGTTACGACATGATTCATTATGGAACGAGTAAAGAGACTTGCCGGTAACGAGATTGAACTAGGTATTGAGATACCGACGATCAAATCTCGGGCAAGTAACATACAGATGACAAAGGGAACAATGTATGTTGTTATGCGGTTTGACCGATAAAGATCTTCGTAGAATGTGGGAGCCAATATGAACATCCAGGTTCCGCTATTGGTTATTGACCAGAAATGAGTATTGGTCATGTCTACATAGTTCTTGAACCCGTAGGGTCCGCACGCTTAATGTTCGATGATGATCGGTATTATGAGTTAATGTGTTTTGATGTACCGAAGATTGTTCAGAGTCCCGGATGTGATCACAGACATGACGAGGAGTCTCGAAATGGTCGAGAAATAAAGATCGATATATTGGAAGGCTATGTTTGGACACTGGAATGGTTCCGGATGAGTTCGGGCATTTTCCGGAGTACCGGGAGGTTACCGAAACCCCTCGGGGAGTCAATGGGCCTTATTGGGCCTTAGTGGAAGAGAGGAGGAGGCGGCCAGGTGGAGGGCGCCCCCCCAAGCCCAATCCGTATTGGGGTGGGTGCCGGCCCCCCTTTCCTTCTCTCCCTCTCCCTCTTCCTTCTTCTCCTACTCCAACTAGGGAAGGGGGGAAACCTACTCCTACTAGGAGTAGGAATCCCCCTTGGGGCGCGCCATAGAGAGGGCCGGCCCTCCCCTCCTTCACTCCTTTATATATTGGGGAGGGGGCACCCCATAGACACACAAGTTGATCTTAGCCGTGTGTGGTGCCCCCCTCCACAGACTTCCACCTAGGTCATATCGTTGTAGTGCTTAGGCGAAGCCCTGCGTCGGTAACTTCATCATCACCGTCATCACACCGTCGTGCTGACAAAACTCTCCCTCGGCCTCAGCTGGATCAAGAGTACGAGGGACGTCACTGAGCTGAACGTGTGCAGATCGCGGAGGTGCCGTGCATTTGGTATTTGATCGGTTGGATCGCGAAGACGTTCGACTACATCAACCGCGTTACTTAACGTTTCCGCTTTCGGTCTACGAGGGTACGTGGACACACTCTCCCGCTCGTTGCTATGCATCACATAGATAGATCTTGCGTGATCGTAGGTAAAAATTTTGAAATACTGCGTTCCCCAAAAGTGGCATCCGAGCCAGGTCTATGCGTAGATGTTATATGCACGATTAGAACACAAAGAGTTGTGGGCGATAATAGTCATACTGCTTACCAGCATGTCATACTTTGATTCGGCGGTATTGTTGGATGAAGCGGCCCAGACCGACATTACATGACCGCATTCATGAGACTGGCTCTACCGCCGTGCTTCGCACACAGGTGGCTAGTGGGTGTATGTTTCTCCAACTTTAGTTGAATCGAGTGTGACTATGCCCGGTCCTTGTTGAAGGTTAAAACAGCACACTTGACGAAAAATCGTTGTGGTTTTGATCCGTAGGTAAGAACGGTTCTTGCTCAGCCCGTAGCATCCACGTAAAACTTGCAACAACAAAGTAGAGGACGTCTAACTTGTTTTTGCAGGGCTTGTTGTGATGTGATATGGTCAAGATGTGATGAGATATAAGTTGTTGTATGAGATGATCATGTTTTGTTGAAGTTATTGGCAACTGGCAGAAGCCTTATGGTTGTCTCTTTATTGCATAAGATGCAAGCGCCAAATAATTTTCTTTACTTTATCGCTATGCGGTAGCAATAGTTGCAAGAGCAATAGTTGTCGAGACGACCATGTGACGACACATTGATAGGGATCAAGATGATGGAGATCATGGTGTCATGTCGGTGACGATAGAGATCATGACGGTACTTTGGAGAAGGAGATCAAAGGCACAAGATGATCATGGCCATATCATGTCACATATTTTGATTGCATGTGATGTTTATCTTTTATGCATCTTATTTTGCTTAGTACGGCGGTAGCATTATAAGATGATCCCTTACTTAAATTTCAAGGTATAAGTGTTCTCCCCGAGTATGCACCGTTGTGACAGTTCGTCGTGCCGAGACACCATGTGATGATCGGGTGTGATAAGCTCTATGTTCAAATACAACGGGTGCAAGACAGTTTTGCACGTGAAGAATACTCGGGTTAAACTTGACGAGCCTAGCATATGCAGATATGGCCTCAGAACACTCAGACCGAAAGGTCGAGCGTGAATCATATAGTAGATATGATCAACATAGTGATGTTCACCATTGAAAACTTCTCCATCTCACGTGATGATCGGACATGGTTTAGTTGATATGGATCACGTGATCATTTAGATGACTAGAGGGATGTCTATCTAAGTGGAAGTTTGATACGTCTCCAACGTATCTATAATTTATGAAGTATTCATGCTATTATATTATCCATCTTGGATGTTTAATGGGCTTTACTATGCACTTTTATATTATTTTTGGGACTAACTTATTAACCCAGAGCCCAGTGCCAGTTTCTGTTTTTTCCCTTGTTTCAGTGTTTCGCAGAAAAGGAATATCAAACGGAGTCCAAACGGAATGAAACCTTCGGGAAAGTTATTTTTGGAACGGAAGCAATCCAGAAGACTTGGAGTATGCATAAGAGAAGCAACGAGGAAGGCACGAGGCAGGGGGGGCGCCCACCACCTGGGCGCGCTCTCCACCCTCGTGGGCCCCTCGTGGCTCCCCTTACCGACTTCTTTCGCCTATATATCCATATACCCTAAAAACATTGGGGAACAGAATAGATCGGGAGTTCCACCGCCGCAAGCCTCTGTAGCCACCAAAAACCAATCGGGGCCCTGTTCCGGCACCCTGCCGGAGGGGGGATCCCTCACCGGTGGCCATCTTCATCATGCTGGCGATCTCCATGACGAGGAGGGAGTAGTTCACCCTCGGGGCTGAGGGTATGTACCAGTAGCTATGTGTTTGATCTCTCTCTCTCTCGTGTTCTTGAGGTGATACGATCTTGATGTATCGCGAGCTTTGCTATTATAGTTGGATCTTATGATGTTTCTCCCCCTCTACTCTCTTGTAATGGATTGAGTTTTCCCTTTGAAGTTATCTTACCGGATTGAGTCTTTAAGGATTTGAGAACACTTGATGTATGTCTTGCCATGCTTATCTGTGGTGACAATGGGATATCACGTGATCCACTTGATGTATGTTTTGGTGATCAACTTGCGGGTTCCGCCCATGAACCTATGCATAGGGGTTGGCACACGTTTTCGTCTTGACTCTCTGGTGGAAACTTTGGGGCACTCTTTGAAGTTCTTTGTGTTGGTTGAATAGATGAATCTGAGATTGTGTGATGCATATCGTATAATCATACCCACGGATACTTGAGGTGACAATGGAGTATCTAGGTGACATTAGGGTTTTGGTTGATTTGTGTCTTAAGGTGTTATTCTAGTACGAACTCTATGATAGATCGAACGGAAAGAATAGCTTCGTGTTATTTTACTACGGACTCTTGAATAGATCGATCAGAAAGAATAACTTTGAGGTGGTTTCGTACCCTACCATAATCTCTTCATTTGTTCTCCGCTATTAGTGACTTTGGAGTGACTCTTTGTTGCATGTTGAGGGATAGTTATATGATCCAGCTATGTTATTATTATTGTGAGAACTTGCACTAGTGAAAGTATGAACCTTAGGCCTTGTTTCCTAGCATTGCAATACCGTTTACGCTCACTTTTATCATTAGTTACCTTGCTGTTTTTATATTTCCAGATTACAAAAACCTATATCTACCATCCATATTGCACTTGTATCACCATCTCTTCGCCGAACTAGTGCACCTATACAATTTACCATTGTATTGGGTGTGTTGGGGGCACAAGAGACTCTTTGTTATTTGGTTGCAGGGTTGCTTGAGAGAGACCATCTTCATCCTACGCCTCCCACGGATTGATAAACCTTAGGTCATCCACTTGAGGGAAATTTGCTACTGTCCTACAAACCTCTGCACTTGGAGGCCCAACAACGTCTACAAGAAGAAGTTTGTGTAGTAGACATCAAGCTCTTTTCTGGCGCCGTTGTCGGGGAGGTGAGTGCTTGAAGGTATATCTTTAGATCTTGCAATTGAATCTTTTTGTTTCTTGTTTTATCACTAGTTTAGTTTATAAAAGAAAACTACAAAAAAATGGAACTGAGTTTGTCTCATACGCTTCATCTTTTTAATATCTTTCGTGAGAATGATGGAAAGGAAAATTGTGCTCAAGTGCTAGGAGAAGAAATCTATAAAATGTTTGGCACTAAATCTTTGAATGATGAGCATGATTGCAATGTTGTTAGTATGAACTCCTTGAATATCCATAGTACTAATGATGATTGCACTAGACATGATGAAAATATCTCTTATAAGCATGTCAATTTTTGTGGAGTGCATAGAGTTTGCAAATACATACCAAAAAGGGAAGATAGATTTTGTAAGAGGCACAAGTACTTAGAAACTAAATGGTTGCAAGAGAGGCTAAATGTTAGTGCTGAAAATTTAAAATATCTTAGCCATACTTGTGAACTTTGCAATGAACATGGTCATTTAAATATCAAATGCAAATTGTTTCATGATCGAATCGTGTCCAAAAATTGTGATGACTTGATTTCCCTTGCACATCATAATGAACTTAGTCTGCTTTTGGGTTGTGAAGAATTGAAACATCAAACTAAGTTTATTCCAGAATATAACCTCGAGAAATTCCTCGATATTGATCTAGAAGAGATTTATATGTATTGTGCGGTGAATTGCATTGAAAATACTTATATTGCCAATTACATAAAGAAAAGAAAACAAATAAAGATGAAGAGAATACTAATGAAAGGGAAGAGACTTCCCAATACCTCCTATTATTTCTTATGATGAATTAGGTAACGAGGAGGAGCTTTCTATTCAACCAATCTCATCAATAAGGAGCTCAAAAAAAGAGGGATAAACCCGCACATGATGTGAAGAAGAAAAACAAAAAACGGAGAAGCAAAGGTAAAAAGGTATCCCTCCCAAATGATGTTGTTCCTACTACTCATTGTGATGATGATAATTGCTATACTATTGATGCTATCCATACTATCAATGATGAGAATGATTATGCTTTATGATATGAAAAGGCCCAAGCTTGGGGAAGCTATGTTTGATGAGGATGACATATTTGAGAATATATTTGCTGAAATTAATGTTTTCCCCAAGCTTGGGGATGCTATGTTTAATGAAGATGATGTTATTAGCCTCCCAAGTTTTCATATGCAAATTTATAATGATGATAGCATGCCTCCTACTTATGATGATTATATTGATTAAAGTGGGTTTGGAAGAGTGTCAACTTTAGGAAGTAATGATCCCAATATTTTGGAGGATGTTGACTCTTATAATATTTATGAAAGTGGATTTGGAGAGGTCATGACTTTATTTAGTGATGAGTCCACTATCTTGGAAGAGGTTTCAATCAATTATGATGAGAACAAAGTTGCTACTTACGATGATTATTGTGATGAAACTTATGCTATAAAAAGTAGTGATGATTATATTTATAAAACTTGTCATGATTATGATTACCATTTTTCTGAACATTACTCATTTAATGTGGAAACAATTTATAGTATTCGAGTCTCTTATGATACTCTCACTATTCCGAATGAGAAGAATTTTGCTTATGTGGAGACTAGTAAAATTTCTATGCAAGTAGATCATGAAAAGAATGCTTTAGGTGCTGGTTATATTGTTGAATTCATTCATGATTCCACTGAAAATTATTATGAGGGAGGATTATATGCTTGTAGGAATTGCAATAATATCAAGTTTCCTCTCTATGTGCTTAAAGTTTTGAAGTTATGCTTGTTTTGCCTTCCTATGCAAGTTGATTCTTGTTCCCATAAGTTGTTTGCTCACAAAATCCCTATCCATAGGAAGTGGGTTAGACTTAAATGTTCTAGTCATATTCTTCATGATACTCTCTTTATGTTTCAATTATTATCTTTTATGCGAGCATCATTGAAATCATCATTCCTAGCTAGGGGCGTTAAACGTTAGCGCTTGTTGGGAGGCAACCCAATTTTATTTTAGTCTCTTGCTTTTTGGTTCTGTTTAGGAATAAATAATTCATCTAGCTTCTATTTAGATGTGGTTTTATTTTTTAATTAGTGTTTGTGCCAAGTTAAACCTATAGGATCTTCTTCGATGATAGTTATTTGATATTGCTGAAAATTCCAGAAACTTTATGTTCACGAAAACAATTGTTAAAAATCACCAGAACGTGATAAAATATTGATTCCAATTGCAGAAGATCAATAAACAAATTTTTGTGGTCTTCCTATTTTGGCTGAATTTTTTGAGTTCCAGAAGTTTGCGTTAGTTACAGATTACTACAGACTGTTCTGTTTTTGACAGATTCTGTTTTCCGTGTGTTGTTTGCTTATTTTGATGAATCTATGGCTAGTAAAATAGTTTATAAACCATAGAGAAGTTGGAATAAATTAGCTTTAACACCAATAAAAATAAAGAATGAGTCCATTACAGTAACTTGAAGTGGTGTTTTCTTTTCTTTCGCTAACGGATGTTACGAGTTTTCTGTTGAGTTTTGTGTTGTGAAGTTTTCAAGTTTTGGGTGAAGATTCGATGGACTATGGAATAAGGAGTGGAAAGAGCCTAAGCTTGGGGATACACAAGTCAACCCAAGGTAATATTCAAGGATAACCAAGAGCCTAAGCTTGGGGATGCCCCGGATGGCATCCCCTCTTTCGTCTTCATTCATCGGTAACTTTACTTGGAGCTATATTTTTATTCACCACATGATATGTGTTTTGCTTGGAGCGTCATTTTATTTTCTTTAGCTTTGCTTGCTGTTTGAATAAAATACCAAGATCTGAAATTCTTAACTGAGAGAGAGTCTTCACATAGCTACATAATTATTTAACTACTCATTGATCTTCACTTATATCTTTTTGGAGTAGTTTGTCATTTACTCGTGTGCTTCACTTATATCCTATGAGTAAATGGTTGAATGAATTGAATATCATAAATCTGAAATTATATATGTTTCATATGCTTATCCCATGGGGAGTAATGACTTTACATATAAGAAGTAGAGGTGGTAAATTTTTTGAAGGTTAGCAAACATTGTATTGGTCACTTGAACAATTCATGAAAGAATATTGAAGGAAGAGAGATTTCACATATAAATATACTATCTTGGACATATTTTGTAATTGTGAGCACTCATTAAAATATGACATGATAAAAGGTTGATGTTGTACAAGGAAGACAACGTAATGGATTATGTTTTCTTATATCTGAAATAAAGTATATTGTCATGGATCGCCCAACACGTTGAGCTTGCCTTTCCCCCTCATGCTAGCCAAATTCTTTGCACTAAGTAGAGATACTACTTGTGCTTCCAAACATCCCTTAAACCAGTATTGCCATGAGAGTCCACCATACCTACCTATGGATTGAGTAAGATCCTTCAAGTAAGTTGTCATCGGTGCATGCAATAAAAATTGCTCTCTAAATATGTATGATCTTTTAGTGTGGAGAAAATAAGCTTTATACGATCATTGTGATATCGAAGAAATAAAAGCGACAGACTGCATAATAAAGGTCCTTATCACAAGTGGCAATATAAAGTGACGTTCCCTCGCATTAAGATTTTGTGCATCCAACTATAAAAGCGCATGGCAACCTCTGCTTCCCTCTGCGAAGGGCATATCTTTTACTTTTATGCAAGAGTCATGGTGATCTTCACCTTTCCTTTTTTCATTTTATCCTTTGGCAAACACCTCGTGTTGGAAAGATTCTGATATATATATCCAATTGGATGTAAGGCATCATGAACTATTATTGTTGACATTACCCTTGAGGTAAAAGGCTATCTATAAGCCCCTATCTTTCTCTGTGTCTGATTAAAACTTTGAACCCATAAATATCGCGTGAGTGTTAGCAATTGTGAAATACTAAATGATAGTTGAGTATGTGGAGTTTGCTAAATCAAAGCTCTGACATAGACTCTTCCTGAAAATAAGATGAATTATAATTGTTTGATGACTAATAACACGGTTTGTTAGTTTTCAAGAAGGTTTATGATTTATACTTTAACATGTGGATAGCTTGTTACTTGATCATGAGAAGCTTTATGAGTTGAGCTATTGTTATGACATATAATGCTGCTAGAAAAGGTGATTGAAATTATCATTGATCAAACTTATGCACCTGCTAGCATTCACACTTCATAAATTCTTTCTTTTATCATTTACCTACTCAAGGACGAGCAGGAATTAAGCTTGGGGATGCTGATATGTCTCCAACGTATCTATAATTTATGAAGTATTCATGCTATTATATTATCCATCTTGGATGTTTAATGGGCTTTACTATGCACTTTTATATTATTTTTGGGACTAACTTACTAACCCAGAGCCCAGTGCCAGTTTCTGTTTTTTCCCTTGTTTCAGTGTTTCGCAGAAAAGGAATATCAAACGGAGTCCAAACGGAATGAAACCTTCGGGAAAGTTATTTTTGGAACGGAAGCAATCCAGAAGACTTGGAGTATACGTAAGGGAAGCAACGAGGAAGGCATGAGGCAGGGGGCGTGCCCACCCCCCTGGGCGCGCCCTCCACCCTCGTGGGCCCCTCGTGGCTCCCCTTACCAACTTCTTTTGCCTATATATATCCATATACCCTAAAAACATTGGGGAACAGAATAGATCGGGAGTTCCGCCACCGCAAGCCTCTGTAGCCACCAAAAACCAATCGGGACCCTGTTCCGGCACCCTGCCGGAGGGGGGATCCCTCACCGGTGGCCATCTTCATCATCTCGACGATCTCCATGACGAGGAGGGAGTAGTTCACCCTCGGGGCTGAGGGTATGTACCAGTAGCTATGTGTTTGATCTCTCTCTCTCTCGTGTTCTTGAGGTGATACGATCTTGATGTATCGCGAGCTTTCCTATTATAGTTGGATCTTATGATGTTTCTCCCCCTCTACTCTCTTGTAATGGATTGAGTTTTCCCTTTGAAGTTATCTTACCGGATTGAGTCTTTAAGGATTTGAGAACACTTGATGTATGTCTTGCCGTGCTTATCTGTGGTGACAATGGGATATCACGTGATCCACTTGATGCATGTTTTGGTGATCAACTTGCGGGTTCCTATGCATAGGGGTTGGCACACGTTTTCGTCTTGACTCTCCGGTGGAAACTTTGGGGTACTCTTTGAAGTTATTTGTGTTGGTTGAATAGATGAATCTGAGATTGTGTGATGCATATCGTATAATCATACCCACGGATACTTGAGGTGACAATGGAGTATCTAGGTGACATTAGGGTTTTGGTTGATTTGTGTCTTAAGGTGTTATTCTAGTACGAACTCTATGATAGATCGAACGGAAATAATAGCTTCGTGTTATTTTACTACGGACTCTTGAATAGATCGATCAGAAAGAATAACTTTGAGGTGGTTTCGTACCCTACAATAATCTCTTCGTTTGTTCTCCGCTATTAGTGACTTTGGAGTGACTCTTTGTTGCATGTTGAGGGATAGTTATATGATCCAGCTATGTTATTATTGTTGAGAGAACTTGCACTAGTGAAAGTATGAACCTTAGGCCTTGTTTCCTAGCATTGCAATACCGTTTACGCTCACTTTTATCATTAGTTACCTTGCTGTTTTTATATTTTCAGATTACAAAAACCTATATCTACCATCCATATTGCACTTGTATCACCATCTCTTCGCCGAACTAGTGCACCTATACAATTTACCATTGTATTGGGTGTGTTGGGGACACAAGAGACTCTTTGTTATTTGGTTGCAGGGTTGCTTGAGAGAGACCATCTTCATCCTACGCCTCCCACGGATTGATAAACCTTAGGTCATCCACTCGAGGGAAATTTGCTACTGTCCTACAAACCTCTGCACTTGGAGGCCCAACAACGTCTACAATGTGTAGTAGACATCAGAGTTCTTAAGTAATATGATTAATTGAACTTTAATTTATCATGAACTTAGTCCTCATAGTATTTGTATAACTATGTTGTAGATCAATAGCTCGCGATGTTGCTCCCTGTTTACTTTTGATATGTTCCTAGAGAAAAACTATGTTGAAAGATGATAGTAGCAATGATGCGGACTAGGTCCATGATCTGAGGATAATCCTCATTGCTGCACAGAAGAATTATGTCCTTGATGCACCGCTAGATGACAGACCTATTGCAGGAGCAGATGCAGACGTTATGAATCTTTGCCAAGCTCGGTATGATGACTACTTGATAGTTTAGTGCGCCATGCTTTACAGCTTAGAACCGGGACTTCAAAATGTTATGAACGCCACGGAGCATATAAAATGTTCCAAGAGCTGAAATTGGTATTTCAGACTCATGCCCGAGTCAAGAGGTATGAGACCTCTGACAAGTAGTTTGCCTACAAGATGGAGGAGAATAGCTTTGAGCATGTGCTCAGATTGTCTGGGTACTACAATTGCTTGAATCAAGTGGAAGTTAATCTTCCAGATAAGATAGTAATTGACAAAGTTCTCTGGTCACTATCACCAAGTTACTAGAACTTCGTGATGAACTATAATATGCAAGGGATGACGAAAACAATTCCTGAGCTCTTCGTGATGCTGAAATCAACGAAGGTAGAAATCAAGAAAAGCATCAAATGTTGATGGTTGACAAGACCACTAGTTTCAAGTAAAAGGGCAAGTGAAAGAAAGGTAACTTCAAAAAGAATGGCAAGCAAGTTGTCACTCCCGTGAAGAAGCCCAAAGCTAAGGCCTATGCCTGAAACTTAGTGCTTCTACTACAAAAGGGAATAGTCACTGGAAGCGGAACTACCCCAAATAATTGGCGGATAAGAAGGATGGCAATGTGAACAAAAGTATATTTGATATACATGTTATTGATGTGTACTTTACTAGTGTTTCTAGCAACCCCTCGGTATTTGATACTGGTTCAGTTGCTAAGAGTAGTAAGTCGAAACAGGAGTTGCAAAGTGAATAGAGACTAGTTGAGGGCGAAGTAACAATGTGTGTTGGAAGTGATTCCAAGGTTGATAAGATCACCATCGCACACTCCCTTTACCTTCGGGATTAGTGTTGAACCAAAATAAATGTTATTTGGTGTTTGCGTTGAGCATGAATATGATTGGATCATGTTTATTGCAATACGGTTATTCATTTAAGTCAGAGAATAATTGTTATTCTGTTTACATGAATAAAACCTTCAATGGTCATACACCCAATGTGAATGGTTTATTGAATCTCGATCATAGTGATACACATATTCATAATATTGATGCCAAAAGATGCAAAGTTAATAATGATAGTGCAACATATTTGTGGCACTGCCGTTTAGGTCATATTGGTGTAAAGCGCATGAAGTAACTCCATGTTGATGGGCTTTTGGAATCACTTGATTATGAATCACTTGATGCTTGCGAACCATGCCTCATGGGCAAGATGACTAAGACTCCATTCTTCGGAACAATGGAGCGAGCAACTGACTTATTGGAAATAATACATACTGATGTATGCGGCCCGATGAGTGTTGAGGCTCACGACGGGTATAGTTATTTTCTGACCTTCACAGATGATTTGAGCAGATATGGGTATATCTACTTGATGAAACATAAGTCTAAAACATTTGAAAAGTTCAAATAATTTCAGTGTGAAGTGGAAAATCATCGTAACAAGAAAATAAAGTTTCTATGATCTGATCGTGGAGGTGAATATTTGAGTTATGAGTTTGGTCTTCATTTGAAACAATGTGGAATAGTTTCACAAACTCACGCCACCTGGAACACCACAGCATAATGGTGTGTCCGAACGTCGTAACCGCACTTTATTAGATATGGTGCGATCTATGATGTCTCTTACTGATTTAGCGCTATAATTTTGGGGTTATGCATTAGAGACAACTGCATTCACGTTAAATAGGGCACCATCTAAATCCGTTGAGACGACACCATATGAACTGTGGTTTGGCAAGAAACCTAAGTTGTCGTTTCTTAAAGTTTGGGGCGGCGATGCTTATGTGAAAAAGTTTCAACCTGATAAGCTCAAACCCAAATCGGAGAAATGTGTCTTCATAGGATACCCAAAGGAAACTGTTGGGTACACCTTCTATCACAAAGCCGAAGGCAAGATATTCGTTGCTAAAAATGGATACTTTCTAGAAGAGTTTCTCTCGAAAGAAGTGAGTGGGAGGAAAGTAGAACTTGATGAGGTAATTGTACCTGCTCCCTTATTGGAAAGTAGTTCATCACAGAAATCAGTTCCTGTGATTCCTACACCAATTAGTGAGGAAGCTAATGATGATGATCATGTAACTTCAGATCAAGTTACTACCAAACCTCGTAGGTCAACCAGAGTAAGATCCGCACCAGAGTGGTACGGTAATCCTGTTCTGGAGGTCATGTTACTTGACCATGACGAACCTACGAACTATGAGGAAGCGATGATGAGCCCAGATTCCGCGAAATGGCTTGAGGCCATGAAATCTGAGATGGGATCCATGTATGAGAACAAAGTGTGGACTTTGGTTGACTTGCCTGATGATCGGCAAGCCATAGAGAATAAATGGATCTTCAAGAAGAAGACTGACGCTGACGGTAATGTTACTGTCTACAAAGCTCGACTTGTTGCGAAAGGTTTTCGACAAGTTCAAGGAGTTGACTATGACGAGACCTTCTCACCCGTAGCGATGCTTAAGTCTGTCCGAATTATGTTAGCAATTGCCGCATTTTATGAAATCTGGCAAATGAATAACAAAACTGCATTCCTTAATGGATTTATTAAAGAAGAGTTGTATATGATGCAACCACAAGGTTTTGTCAATCCTAAAGGTGCTAACAAAATGTGCAAGCTCCAGCGGTCCATCTATGGACTGGTGCAAGCATCTCGGAGTTGGAATATACGCTTTGATGAGTTGATCAAAGCATATAGTTTTATACAGACTTGCGATGAAGCCTGTATTTACAAGAAAGTGAGTGGGAGCACTACATCCTTTCTGATAAGTATATGTGAATGACATATTGTTGATCAGAAATGATGTAGAATTTTCTGGAAAGCATAAAGGAGTGTTTGAAAGGAGTTTTCAAATAAAGACCTCGGTGAAGCTGCTTACATATTGAGCATCAAGATCTATAGAGATAGATCAAGACACTTGATAAGTTTTTTCAATGAGTACATATTTTTGAAGTAGTTCAAAATGGAACAGTCAAAGAAGGAGTTCTTGCCTATATTGCATGGTGTGAAGTTGAGTAAGACTCAAAGCCTGACCACGGCGGAAGATAGAGAGAGAATGAAAGGCATTCCCTATGCCCCAGCCATAGGTTCTATAAAGTATGCCATGCTGTGTACCAGACCTATTATATACCCTACCCTGAGTTTGGCAAGGGAGTACAATAGTGATCTAGGAGTAGATCACTGGACATTGGTCAAAACTATCCTTAGAGGACTAAGGAAATATTTCTCGATTATGGAGGTGACAAAGAGTTCGTCATAAAGACTTACGTCGATGCTGTAAGAGATATGCCCTAGAGGCAATAATAAATGATATTATTTATCTCCAAGTTCATAATTATGTTTATGTTCCATGCTATAACTGCAATGATTCTCGAGTCTGCAATATCCACGAGGCTCGGAGGGAGGCTCATATGCACGTGTGGAATAATAAACGGTAAGAAGTATTCCTAGTCTGGCCTCTAAGACTAGCTCAAGTGTTGCATGATGGTTCTGTTTTCTTGATCATGGGCATGTCTATGCCATCAACTTTGAGGGCACAATGTTAAGAGAACATTTGTGCTGAATCGACCCGGATTGATGGTGTGCTATGAGATTCATTCGTCACAAGTTAATGGTACATAACACAGAGATGGTTACCGTTTGCATGATTCCTTAGACCATGAGAGTATCGAGTTTCTTCATGCTTGCTTCATGAACTTTGGGGTTTGTTAAACGTCATCCGTAAATGGGTGGCTATTACGGCGGCTTACGGGTTCATGGAAAAGTATGTCAAGTAACTTGATAGCTCAAGATTGGGATTTGCTCCTCCGATGATGGAGAGATATTCTCGGGCCCTCTCGGTTTTACGGTATCCATAATCGTCTGGCCAGACACCTTGTGATTTGATCACTAGGATGCCGGAACACGGAAACGAGAAAAGAGAACAAAACCGGTAACGAGGTAACTTGCATGGTGGACAAATTGTTTGTCCACGGGGATGCAATAAATCTCACCTCGGGTGTTTGTGACATATCGCGAAGCAACAGGAATAGCTCACTGCAACTGGAGGTTCACTCGAATATTTATTCGTGTGGGTATAGGGGTCAATATGGGTGTCCACTGCTCCGATGTTGATCATTGATCGGAAGGGGTTCCGGGTCATGTCTATACTTCACCAAATCTGTAGGGTCATACGCTTAAGGGTCATCTATCTGTTGAATACTAGACAGGGAGTCTAAGAGAAAATCAGCGAAAAAGTTTCGGACACCGTAAAAGTTTCGGACTGCGGAAAAGTTTCGCAGAGAGAGATCATCGAATGAGTTTTGGTGAAACCGAAAAGTTGTTTCGGGATATACTATTAAGTCAAATTGGTTTCGGCACATTCCTAATAATTCTTGGAGGGTGCCAGAGTCATTCTGGAAACTTTCTGGAATTTTCCGGGATAAAAGCTGGAAATGCTCCGGAGCTGCCGGAACCACTTCAGATGCTTTTCGCAGATGAAAATCACTAATCCGGAATTGTTTCGGAATGCGTTGAAAATTATTTTAGTGGGTACTGGAAATGTTCTAAGCCCACATAAAAAATTTCAGTTTGAACGGACGCTGAAAAATGTTGTTGTGAATAGTGAAAGTGCTTTTTGGGATATTTATGGAAAGCCACCTTTTGGGTCTTTTCCCAAAAGGTTTCTAGAAGGACTTGGGGATCAAGGAACCCCCTGGGCCCCCCCCCCATGAAGGTGGGACGTTGGAGGGTGCAGCTCCTCCATGGGGCTCCACTTGTCATCCCTTTATGCCCTTTATGTGTGACATAAAGTGTGGGCATTTTGGGTTTTTCATGTGCCCCCTACCCCTTGGGTTTTCCTATAAATAGAGGTGGAGAGGCACTCTCCACACTCACTCTTTCTCACATACAAGTGCCATTGCAATGATCTGGCTTCTCTCTCCCTCCCTGCGAAATAGTTTCATAGAGCCGAAAGGTTGTCTGGTTTCCGATGGGAACTAGTTCTGGACGGCGAAGCCCTGCCGGATAGATGACACCGTATGTTTGCAACTCTGTAGAGAGATCGTAGTTTTGGTCTTAGTTCAAGAGTGCCTCTCGAAGGGCTGTCAGTGTGACCGTCCGAGTTTCAAAGGTCCTCCCGAAGGGTTGTCCGAGTGACCGTCCGAGTTTCGAAGGTCCTCCCGAAGGGCTGTCCGCGACACCGTCCGGGGGACTGTCCGACCACCTCCCGGAGGGCTGTCTGAGGGGCAGATGAGGGTATACATCCTCGTGGTTGGGAGGTTGTAAATCCTAGCTGCGCGGATCTGCATCGCCGTTCGTCATCGACTCTACTTCCGCTGCGCTACGAGTCGGTAACGAAAAAGATCAAACCATGTATGCAGTCTCCATAGTGGTCCTGGGCTCATGCGTAGGTCGGAAATTTTTTGTTTTCTGCTGCATTGCCCTACAGTGGAATCAGAGCCGTGCTATGCGTAGATGTAGGTAGCGATCTAGAATACATAGAGATGTATGGGTGTTGCACAATATAATTAGGTAATAGATGAGTTCTATTACTAAAAATTATTTGTGCGGGTAGCAGATGAAATCTGTTACCCGATGTTCTTGTTGCTTCCCTTGAATTTGCATAATCCTGATCTTGACGGCATGGTGGAATCTCACAAAGTTCTGGCAATCCGCGATCCTTTCATGCTGCTCCTGAGTATGCTGCTTGAGAGATCAACGAAGTGCTAACAGTTCGTTGGGTTCCACCATAGTTAAAGAAAGATGGATGTTTCGCAGACGAAAGGGCAATGCAGATATGATCTGCACGGGGGTCATGTGTATGTCGAAGTTTAGTATGGGGTTCGAGATTTTATTATCTCATGCTTCATACAACCCGCAAAGTTAATCTAGCGACATGAACTATCATACTTGATGATGGGCGGTGGTAGCTTCGGTTTGTTTTGAAACCTTAGAAGCCATGAAAAACAAGTTTTTGCATGAACCGATTAGAGACGTCTAACTTGGTTTTGCAGGAGGGTTTGCATGTGCATGTGATGTGGTATAGCACTGCTCATAATAATTTGATTATGTATGAAATGACTATATGATGTAAATTGATTAACATGACCTGCGTGTCATGATTCGGCATGATGGCCGGAGCCATATGATTGTCACTTTAATGACCTGCATGTCAACCTTAATTAATGCACGTATTTTATTAGCTATAGAGATAGCAATATTATCTGGTGCATCGACAAGGTGGTGGCAATCTTCGCGAAGGTGAACACCGACGCAAATACCGAAGGCGAAGAAATGAAATACTTCTCCATCAGAAAGGGCTATACCATATCATGCTATTATGAATTTCCTGATATGTTTATCCCTTATGATGCACCCTTCTTGATTGTGCGGTAGTCTCTTTTTATTAGGGTGATCTCTCACTTAAAATATCAAAGTAGTTAGTGTTCACCCAAGTGTAGCACCGTCTGAAATTCGTATCTTTCGGGGTGCGCCATGTACACATTAGCACGAACAAATCGAGAGGAATGAGGCCGGTGAGGTCAGACCTCGCAGCAAGATCACTTGGTTGTCTTTGACGTTCAGGCAGGAGAGTCCTGAGCTCGGAACACGCCCATCGAAAGATGAACAAGAATCACATGGAGATGTGATTGGCAAGTTGGCCTACCGATTGAAATTCGTGTCATGAGTGATGAACCCGTCAATGGCATCGAATAGAAATATGGATCTTGAATCACTCTAAATCAATTATGAGAGATATTGATTTGAGTGGGAGCGCACTGTTGAATTAACATGTTTAATTCCCAGTGCAATTAATTATGAACACTGTCTAAGTGTTTCTTGCAAAATAGTTGTAGAATAATGGCTCGTGTTTCCACCTTTCCTGTTAAAATTGAATAAGCTGTTAAATATCTGGTTAAAACTTTATGGTTGGTAACGTAATGTGAGGATTGTCCTCAAGAGTGTCGAGAAGGACTTTGTCCTATCGCATGCTTTCGGTATCCTCCCGCAAATGCTATGGATGATGTGACTCTCGTCCTTCGATCCAAAAGCTAGAATTCTGTTACGCTCAAGTGCAAAATGTTTGCTTCCATGAGACCCGAACTTCAAAAGTTTGGGATAGTTATGTGATATTCATGGAACTGAAAATCATTTTCAGATACAAACAAAGCAATGTTTTTTTGCAAAGGATTAGTAAAGTGTTTACTGGGCATTTGACTGTTAGGAGAGGGATCCAGAAGAACGCCGGTCATGTGCTGATGGTGAATAAAACCACCACTTAAAGAGAAAGGGATTATCCAAAAGGGTGTTAGTGAGACTTTCACCCCTAGGATGTCCAGGGCTAAAAGCCACTCTTAAGTTGGGTGCTTCTTCTGAGAGTAGGAGAAATACTAAAAGTTAAACTATTAGAAGTATAAAGGCAGAAAGAAAGATGACTGGAATATTCAGCTCATGTATGAATGTCATACAAGTTTTTGATGTATAGAAGGCTGGTCAAAGATATAGTTCTTGGGAATTATGGTTAAACATGTTAATCACTAATTCTTGGGTATTGTGAGTTAATCACAAAGATACCCGCGTGATTGCATTCTGTTGCGAATCAATGTAAGAGCTACTATGGCCTAAAAAGACTAGCCAGGAATGAGGTTTAATACGTGTTGGGAACATAGTAAAAGTTACTATACCTTCCATCGGTGTATTACCTATGTATTTTCATTCATAATTCATTTTAGAGTTTCTCACACTCTAGCCCTTTGCATAAGGTATCTTGCAAGAAGGTTGCTCATAAGAAAACTTTTGATGTTCAGTATTATGAATAAACATAAGGGCCATACTTTCATTATGAATGAGATGTATGTTATGAATAATGATATTAATATATTACCTCTGTGTTTACTTTCATAATTCATTTTAGAGTTTCATACACTCTAGCCCATTGCACAATGTTTATTGCAAAAGGGTTGTTCATAAAAGAACAATTGTTGTTCAGTATTCTGAATAACATGAAGGGCCATGCTTCCATCCAAGATGGGATGTATGTTATGAATATTGATGGTAAAATGATACATCCATAACACTGACGCTAAATGTCGCAATACTATGAGAATACCACACATATGTGGCACTACATTTGGTCACATTGGAGAAACCTGCACGGAAAAATTCCATTATGATGGATTTTGAAATCGTTTGATTTTTAATCATCTGACACTTGCAACTTTCCTCCGAAAAGTGAAGTGACTGAAATACCGTTCACAGGCCATAAGGAACGAGCAACAAACTTATTGGTGATCATACATTTTGATGTGTGTAGTTCAATAAATGTTGTTGCAAGTAGTGGATTAATCTATCTTCAGAAATGAATCAAGTAGATATATGGATATTTGCTTGATAAGACGTAAGTCTAGATCTTTTGAAATCATTCGAAAGGTTTTCAAAAATGAAGTAGAAGTTATTGTAACAAGGAAATTATGTTTCT
This sequence comes from Triticum aestivum, assembly GCF_018294505.1. Taxonomy (NCBI): domain Eukaryota; kingdom Viridiplantae; phylum Streptophyta; class Magnoliopsida; order Poales; family Poaceae; genus Triticum; species Triticum aestivum. Next base: position 411,360,556 of record NC_057808.1, read on the forward strand.
ACAATTTGATTGCAGAAAGGAATATCTGAGTTACAAGTTTAGCGAATGTCTGATGAGTTGTGAAAAGAGTTTCATAACTTACACCTCCCGGAACACCACTATGAGTGGAATGTTTGTGAAGATGTAATCAAACCATTTATGACATGGTAAGATCAAAGATGACATAAATAAATTTGCCATTATCACTTTTAAAGAGTATTCTTTAGAGACTGGGCTTTTACACTGAAAAGAGCTCCATCTGGTCTGTTGAAATGACGGCATGGTATGGTACGCCCAACCATGTTATATCTTTTCTTAACATTTGGAATATGGGGCTTGTGTAAAAGGTTACAAACCTATTCCAAATCAGACAAGTGCTACTTTGTAAGTTATCCCAAGTCATTGGGTATTCCCCCACCACTATACCGAGGCAAAGGATTTTTGCCACAAAACGGTATGCTTTTAAAGAGAATAGTTCTTGCAAAAGGGTAAGTGGGAGGACAGTGCAACTCGACGAGATAACAAGTATCTTCGTCATCAGGTCAAAGGAAAGGAACCTTGGAAGTGATTCCAGAGTTTCCTACTGCGACTGATACGGAAGCCTCTACATTAGATGTATGGACTTCGGTCGAACTTGCAGCTGAACAACGTAGGCAAAGCTCGTGCAAACCTCTCAGGTGCGCAAACGAGATATTGTTGTTAGACAACAGTATACCTATGATACACAAGGAAGCGTTGATGGGCCCTGACTCCGGAATTGGCTAAATGCCAATATAATCCGAGATAGTTTCCATAAATGATTCAAGATTTAAATCTTGATAAACCCTCCGAAAGACTTGGAGTCTAACGGATTGTAATGGGACTAAAACTGATACGGATAAAAATGTTTTATCCATTAAGCTCGACTTGTTGCAAGAACAAGTTCAAGGAGTTGACTACAATGAGATTGTCTCACCGTAGCAATGCTTAAATTCGGTTCGGGTTAAACTAGCAATTAATACATATTTCAAACATGAGATATGAAACATGGATGACAAAAGAATTTCCATGAAATGGAAATACAACCTAGGACTTGTATGTGATACAATCCAAAGTATTTTGTCAGTCCAGAGTATGCTAGTAAGTATGCAAACTTCAGAGTTCCAGCAATGGACAAAAGAGAGCAAAATGGAGTTGGAATCTTCGTTTTTGATGGAATGGTCAAAGGGGTTTGACTTCATCAATGGGTAACGAAGATGCTTGTGGTTTCAAGAAAGTAAGTGGGAGCATAATAATATTTCTGAAAACCTTGTGTGCTTGACACATTGTTAATTGGAAATAAATTTCTTGACACGAATTAGGACTTCATTTGAAAATAGTTTTTCGATGAAGTGCTTGAGCTAAATAGCCTTGATATTAGGCATAATGATCTATGGAGATAGATTTACCTAATAGGGCTGAGCAAAAATACATATTGACAAGATGCTAAAACCGTTTAGCACTAAGAACGACAAGGAGTGATTCTTGCCGAAGTCACATGGAAAGAGTTTTTGCAAGAATCGGTGTCCCAAAACACTGATGAGCAAAATACATGATGGAGATTCCACACACTCATGTGTTTGGATTAATCATGTATTACATGGTATGTAAAACAACCAGATATGTCCAATACTCCCAAGCTGTTGCGAGTATAGATACCAAAGTGATCAAAAGTACTGATCATGGGACAACAGTGAAAAAAGGATCATTGAGTACTAAAGTAGCACTGATGACATGTTTTCTCGCAAGTGGAGATCATGAAGAGTTCGTTGTAAAAGGTTACATCGATACAATCTTCATCATTTCTCCATGCGATTTTCGATTTAAATTGAGGGTTTTGTGTAACACACAATATGGTGGTGCAGTTAGTTGGAAATTGTTCCAAACAAGTTACTGTGGCGAATTCTATAATAGAGGCTAAGTATGTTGCCGCTTTAGAAGCGACAAAGACAAAGATGTTGAATCATATAGTTCATTCATGAACTTAGTATGGTTCCAAGAAGGCTTTGGTCAATGGGACACTATTGCAGATAGTTGCTCCATAACTCAGTCTAAGGAATCAGGTTTCGACCAATGATTCACATATATACAAAGCCAAGTCCGCACAAAATATGAATTTTGTGAAAGCGTGAAAACACGAGGATATGTAGAGATACACACGGAGCTGAAGTTGTCAGATCCGATGGACATCAGGCTATACCACATGCGAAGCATTTTTTACACCGGTATGCCATAGGTATAAAGTGCATTAGCATTAACTAGATTATTGACTCTAGTGCAAGTGGGAGTCTGTAGGAGATATGCCCTAGAGGCAATAATAAATGATATTATTTATCTCCAAGTTCATAATTATGTTTATGTTCCATGCTATAACTGCAATGATTCTTGAGTCTGCAATATCCACGAGGCTCGGAGGGAGACTCATATGCACGTGTGGAATAATAAACGGTAAGAAGTATTCCTAGTTTGGCCTCTAAGACTAGCTCAAGTGTTGCATGATGGTTCTGTTTTCCTGATCATGGGCATGTCTATGCCATCAACTTTGAGGGCACAATGTAAAGAGAACATTTGTGTTGAATCGACCCGGATTGATGTTATGCTATGAGATTCATTCGTCACAAGTTAATGGTACATAACACAGAGATGGTTAACGTTTGCATGATTCCTTAGACCATGAGAGTATCGAGTTTCTTCATGCTTGCTTCATGAACTTTGGGGTTTGTTAAACGTCATCCGTAAATGGGTGGCTATTACGGCGGTACGGGTTCATGGAAAAGTATGTCAAGTAACTTGATAGCTCAAGATTGGGATTTGCTCCTCCGATGATGGAGAGATATTCTCGGGCCCTCTCGGTTTTACGGTATCCATAATCGTCTGGCCAGACACCTTGTGATTTGATCACTAGGATGCCGGAACACGGAAACGAGAAAAGAGAACAAAAACGGTAACGAGGTAACTTGCATGGTGGACAAATTGTTCGTCCACGGGGATGCAATAAATCTCACCTCGGGTGTTTGTGACATATTGTGAAGCAACAGGAATAGCTCACTGCAACTGGAGGTTCACTCAAATATTTATTCGTGTGGGTATAGGGGTCAATATGGGTGTCCATGGCTCCGATGTTGATCATTGATCGGAAGGGGTTCCGGGTCATGTCTATACTTCACCGAACCTATAGGGTCACACGCTTAAGGGTCATCTATCTGTTGAATACTAGACAGGGAGTCTGAGAGAAAATCATCGAAAAAGTTTCGGACAGCGGAAAAGTTCTGCAGAGAGAGGTCATCGGACGAGTTTCGGTGAAACCGAAAAGTTGTTTTGGGATATACTACTAAGTCAAATTGGTTTCGGCACATGCCTAATAATTCTTGGAGGGTGCCAGAGTCATTCTGGAAACTTTCTGGAATTTTCCGGGATAAAAGCTAGAAATGCTCCGGAGCTGCCGGAACCACTTCAGATGCTTTTCGCAGATGAAAATCACTAATCCGGAATTGTTTCAGAACGCGTTGAAAATTATTTTAGTGGGCACTGGAAATGTTCTAAGCCCACATAAATATTTTCAGTTCGATCTGACGCTGAAAAATATCGTCGTGAATAGTAAAAGTGCTTTTTGGGATATTTTATGGAGAGCCACCTTTTAGGGCTTTTCCCGAAAGGTTTCTAGAAGGACTTGGGGATCAAGGAACCCCCTTTGGGGCCCCCCGTGAACCCCCTTTGGTTTTTAAATTCTAGTAAATCCAAAACTCGTCTGAAATTCATGAAACTTGGCATGCTATCATGGAGCGGCATCAACATGCCGTGGTACAAATTTTGTTCCATTTGGGGCAGGTTTGGGTATATGCTTCTCACAACAAGCATGATGGTTTTCGGTAGGGAACGTCCCACCTTTGGGGACGAAACGATATCCATTGCCTCTTATTGCTTTCAAGTTTTTTTCTCGTGTCAACATAGAACAACATGAGTGTTGTGTGAATTTTTGTGATTTTTCGGGGTTCGTTTGGACATTTTTATGCATTAAATGAGTTTTCAATGCATTTACGTGCATAATTCAAATTTGAACTACATGCGCATGCTCCAGTGCATATGAATTCATTGAAAAATCGAATATTTGTCCTTGGGTGCATGCTTAGGTCCCATGCAAGAAATGGAAATGAATTTCAAACACCACGGCACCGTTGATTGCCGGCAAAACATTGAGATGCCTGGTTTTTAAATTCTAGTAAATCCAAAACTCGTCTGAAATTCATGAAACTTGGCATGCTATCATGGAGCGGCATCAACATGCCGTGGTACAAATTTTGTCCCATTTGGTGCAGGTTTGGTTATATGCTTCTCACAACAAGCATGATGATTTTCGGTAGGGAATGTCCCACCTTTGGGGACGAAACAATATCCATTGCCTCTTATTGCTTTCAATTTTTTTTCTCATGTCAACATAGAACAACAGGAGTGTTGTGTGAATTTTTGTGATTTTTCGGGGTTCGTTTGGAAATTTTTATGCATTAACCGAGTTTTCAATGCATTTATGTGCATAATTCAAATTTGAACTACATGCGCATGCTCCAGTGCATATAAATTGGTTGAAAAATCAAATCTGTGTCCTTGGGTGCATGCTTAGGTCCCATGAAAGAAATGGGAATGAATTTCAGACACCAGGGCACCGTTGATTGCCGGCAAAACATTGAGATGCCTGGTTTTTAAATTCTTGTAAATCCAAAATTCTGATAACCATTGACGTGACGCCACGTGTCTTGGTTTTAATGGCTGTAGGAGGTGCCGTGCGGACAGCTGCTTGACCTTGACTGAACGAGAGGCATGCGAGCGCCGTCCGGTGTGCAGGCTGACTGAGAGGCGTGCAAGCTGTCCTCGAGTGTGCAGGCTCACCGGGAAGCGTGCGAGCTGTACGCTGCGCAGGCTCACTAGGAAGCGAGCCCTTTGACTTTCATGGCCGCCCGCCTTGCTCGCATCCTCTCCATTAATGGCGCCCAAGCCGCAGTTTAATTTGCTTTTTAAATATAAAACACTCGTCGCAAACGTTTTAGTTAGAACACTCGTATGCAAACCGACAGCTTCCCCAGGAAGCCAAGAGAAAATGTGCCAAGCAGGATTTCTGCAGCTCTTGATCGCAAACGATTTAGATAGAACACCCGTATGCAAAGTGAGAGCAGCGCATGATTTGTGCATCCCTTCAACGCAAACGGTTGTTCTGGATGACCCGTGTGCAACCACGTACAAACAATTTGGTAAGATTTGCATCTGTCATATTTGATATGTTGCCATTTATCAAACTGGAAAGATTTACATTTGTTGATCTAGTAACGTTGCCATTTGTCAATCCTTGTAACACTACGATTTGTCAGAATATGCAGCTAGAAATCATTAGCACTATGTAATTTTTGCAACTAAAGTTCAGTAATTAAGCATAGATTTCATTCATAGATTAAGCAGTCGTTCTTAATTTATACAAACAGTTCAACTCGACAGCTGAACCGACTAAACTTCTCCCCAATTGTTGCCAACCACGTACTGAAATAGCTAGTTCAACTATATATACTACCTAATTTTAAGTACGTTGTATAGTTCGAGACCACATCTATAGTCAGATGAACTGAACAAAATAGCCCCTAAATAGTACTCCACAGAGGGGCTTTGTGCTACTTCCGGCAGCCTCTCCTCTGTCGAGCGCGCTCAGTGAGAGGCAGAGGAGGAGGAGGAGCCTACCGACGAGCCAGAGAAATGCAATACGGTGCCTGCCGCTTTTGCACGTTCAGCGAAGGTCTCCAGCTCGAACGCCCACTGCCACTCCAGACGATCCCTCTCGAAGCGGCCGGACTGCTCATAGATCTCCTGATTCCTCACCTCTGCGTCGGCGTGTGCTGCGGCCACCACTGCGGTAAGGCTCTTTGCGTGCTCGACGAGGCGCTCCTCCTCCTCCCGCAGGAACTCGATGTAGCGCGCAAGGTCGCTGACGCACATGCGGTCCTCCAACTCCGCCTCCCTCCTTCTGGCGGCGATGGCGGAGTGGGTGATGATCCCAGCGGTCGAAGATGGGCTGGCGGCCATGGTGGCCGACGATGGGGTGGTGGCCACGACCACCACCTCCCACCTTCGGGCCGCGGTGGCGGAGCGGGTGATGGCCCCGGTGGCCGGCAGTGGGGTGGCGGCCACGACGGCCACCTCCCGCCTTTGGGCCACGGCGGCAGAGCGGGAGATGGCCCTGGCTTTCGACGGTGGTGTGGCGACAACGGCGGCCGGCAACAACTGCCGACGGGCAGCGGCGGCGGAGCATGTGGTGGGTGTTCCGCGCACACCCAACAGGGACGCCACGCGCACTACACTATGTCGGGGACTGCGCCGCCGCCGTGGTGTAGCCTCCCAGCTGGAGCTATCCTCTGATGACGTTGGAGTGGCTGAGCGACGACGACGGACCGGTGCCATTGGCGATTGTGGGAGAAGCAGACGAGATAAGCTACAGGGAGGGAGGGGAAATGCGATGCAGGACTCGCCGGCCGTGAGGGTTTTTATAGCAGGCCGGTAAGCATTGGGATTTTGGGGGATTTCATCGATTCCGGCGGGAAGCTTGCGCGGGAACGGGCTCACCGACGATTCATTGGCGCCACCGTTTGGCCAAAAGAACGCCCCCGCGCATTGCGCAAGCTTGCGCTGTAATCCGTCTGCGGCAGCAGGGTGACAAGACGTGCGAGAGGAGGATGAGAGGACACGTACACATACAGTTAATAAAAAAGCGTTTGCGATTTAATTACCTACTATACCCCGTCCTGGTTTATAAGTAGGATTTAACTAATAAAATACGAATGCATGTCGCCATAGATTATATCGTTGGAGTTGTATTTGAACATAGTTTCCAGCTATACAATTTTTGTAACATGCATTAACACTTTTTTGGATAAATTTAAGGTTATACACCAGCAGTCGTTTGCCCGCAACACACACGGCTTAATCCATCACAAACAGCTATGATGGATCAACTGTCTGCCACGTATCGCACACGCAACTCTAATATGGTTCGTGCTTGATGTCTCCGACATCGCTCGCATAGGTCGTCTTATTTGCCACGTATCACTGTGCCATCTTCTGCTCGCGTCCCTCGGCAAGCTCTGCTCGCCGTTAGGCGCTGCAGCGTGTTGTGCTCACCGTTAGGCACCGCGACGCGCTCTGTCGCGTCCGTTGGCGCGCTCTGCTCGCGTCCGTCGGCGCGCTCGTCTTGTGGACAACTTTTCCTTGAGGCGACGGCGTAGCGCTCTGCTCGCGTCCCTTCGCGCGTGCTCTGCCAGCGGTTGGGCGTGCGCACGATCACGTCAGGGGGGCCCATATGCATGCGGTTGCGCCGCGCGCGTTGCCACGCGATGCAGTTACGTGCGGCACGATGGAGTTACGCGCTGCAAATTAGAACTGCCATCAGGGCCTGCCGATATTCCTGGCCGTCCGGCTTCCCCTTTAATTCCTGTGGCCATTATAACCTTAGTCGCTTCAACCTTTCGATCGGGCCCCACAACACAACAAGCACACCCACGATGACACATAGAGAGGGGATGTCCGACGGCGCTCCAATGGAGTTCGGCGAGCATAGAGTGGAGACCCACGCGAGGGAGACGGATCTCTCGGTGGTGTACACCATCGACCCGGCCGTGGTGGACGACTACATCAACAGCGTTGAGCAGTTGCTTGCTGGAGACAAGTACAAGGTGGTCGGCATCGACCTCCAGTACACCACCGGTTGTCCCGGCATAGATCAGAAGGTTGACGTCGCCCAGTTGTGCGTGTGCCATCATGTTCTCATCTACCACTACTGCATGGCCACAGAGCCTTGCGACCGTTTCAACAGATTTGTCAACAGCACCGACTACAAGTTCGCCACGGTGGATACCAAAGACGATGTAAAAGCGCTCAGTGTTACGGGCTTGTCTTGCAAGAACCTTGTCGAAATTCGTGACCACTACAGGGTCTGGGGCAGCATGAAGCAGGACTCCCTGGTCGAACTCGCCTCGGCCATCATCGACCCCTACTATGAAAAGATGAAGCAGGATGCCCAGAGAACAAGTCCCGTATCCTGGCACAAGGCCTAGATGCGGCAACTGGATGAACCTCACCTCAGGTTCGCGGCCAAGAGCGTGTACAAATGCTACGGGATGCACAGGCAGATCGTTGACATGAGGAAGTGCCTCGTTACCCAAATCGACGAGCCCGGATCGAGCCACAAGAAGAGCAAGCATCACAAGAAGTAGATGATGATCAGATGATCGTTTATGCTAGTTAATCATGCATGTAATATATAGTTTACTTTATTGGTGTGTGTGGAAATGTCATGTGTGTAGTAGCCACCTATGTAATTATGCATGTAATAGTTTACTTTGGTGTGTGCAAATGCCATGGTTGTAGTAGCCACCTATGTAATTATGCATGTAATAGTTTACTTTGGTGTGTGCAAATGCCATGGTTGTAGTAGCCACCTATGTAATTATGCATGTAATAGTTTACTTTGGTGTGTGCAAATGCCATGGTTGTAGTAGCCACCTATGTAAGTGGATGTTTAATTTGGTTATGCAAGCATGTCCTTATAAGTGTGTGTGTGTGTGTGTGTGTGTGTGTGTATTTTGTTGTTCTGTATGCAATCCCATTGCACAACACAGACGTCTTATTAGCAGCAATTGTCTGTGTTCTTATCGGTCTTCAGACACATTTCTGATTACAGACATGCTTGCCGCGTATCACACACATCTTGTTAAGTTGAACCCTTTCTGTTCTCATGTCTCAACGCAAACAGTTCATCCGAGTGAACCGCATGCCGTATATCATACACACCTTTGATCTGGCTGACCGTTTCTTTTGTGTTGCCTAATCACAAATAGTTCATCCGAGTGAACCGTATGTTGTGTATCGCACACGCCTCCATCTGGCTGCCCGTTTCTTTTGTTCCTCCTCATCGCAAACAGTTCATTGAACTGAACCGTATGCCCTTCATCGCACACGCAACTAAAACCTTTACCATGTTTGATGCATCCGTCATCGCAAACGTTTTACACATTTCTGACGGTTTTCATACAGCACCATTTGCGATTATGGCATCACACATAGTTTCTCGAAGGATCTCTGATCGTAGTGTCACGTTAGCAGCATCCTGCAGTAGTATATTGAGATACCGACGACCGAATCTCGGGCAAGTAACATACCGATGACAAAGGGAACAACGTATGTTGTTATGCGGTTTGACCGATAAAGATCTTCGTAGAATATGTGGGAGCCAATATGAACATCTAGGTTCCGCTATTGGTTTTTGACCGGAGATGAGTCTCGGTCATGTCTACATAGTTCTCGAACCCGTAGGGTCCGCACGCTTAATGTTCGAAGACGATCGATATTATGAGTTTATGTGTTTTGATGTACCGAAGGTTGTTCGGAGTCCCAGATGTGATCACGGACATGACGAAGAGTCTCAAAATGGTCGAGACATAAAGATCGATATATTGGAAGGCTATGTTTGGACACTGGAATGGTTCCGGATGAGTTCGGGCATTTTCCCGAGTACCGGGAGGTTACCGGAACCCCCCTGGGAGTCAATGGGCCTTATTGGGCCTTAGTGGAAGAGAGGAGGAGGCGGCCAGGTGGAGGGCGCCCCCCCAAGCCCAATCCCAATTGGGGTGGGGGTCGGCCCCCCTTTCCTTCTCTCCCTCTCCCTCTTCCTTCTTCTCCTAGTCCAACTAGGGAAGGGGGGGAACCTACTCCTACTAGGAGTAGGAATCCCCCTTGGGGCGCGCCATAGAGAGGGCCGGCCCTCCCCTCCTCCACTCCTTTATATACGGGGGAGGGGGCACCCCATAGACACACAAGTTGATCTTAGCCGTGTGTGGTGCCCCCCTCCACAGATTTCCACCTCGGTCATATCGTTGTAGTGCTTAGGCGAAGCCCTGCGTCGGTAACTTCATCATCACCATCATCACGTCGTCGTGCTGACGAAAATCTCCCTCGGCCTCAGCTGGATCAAGAGTACGAGGGCCGTCATCGAGCCGAACGTGTGTGCAGATCGCAGAGGTGCCGTGCGTTCGGTACTTGATCGGTTGGATCGCCAAGACGTTCGACTACATCAACCGCGTTACTTAACGCTTCCGCTTTCGGTCTACGAGGGTACGTGGACACACTCTCCCGCTCGTTGCTATGCATCACATAGATAGATCTTGCGTGATCGTAGGTAAATTTATTGAAATACTGTGTTCCCCAACAAGGAGAAGGCCGGGGTAATCGGCTGTAATGGCTACTTCCGTGCCGTCATAGCTCGCCTGATAAAAAACTCCCTCCTTAAGCTCTATAAATATGTCCGGATATTCTTCATATCCGGGATCTAAGTCCGGAATATGGTCCTCTGGCTGCGGAGCGGGGCTGTAGATCCCCTCGACGATCTTTCTCCATTCCTGTCAAAAAGCAGCCGGATTAAATTCGACTAGCATAGACTCTGGAGAAAGGTTGAGTAAAGTCAATAATTGAAAAACTCACCCAGGAGATGGGGTTGTACATGGAAAAGCCTTCCCGACACGTTAAACGAGCGAAGTCTTCCTTCTCCCCTTTGTACAGATCGGCTAAGATGGCGGCCAGGGCGGCAAAATTATCTGGACCTTTGCGCAGACAACGGGACGCATCTTCCTCCCCATTATAATTCCACATGGGGAGACCTCTATATTGGAGCGGCTGAATGCATCGGGTTATGGAAATTGCCATTACCTCAATTATAGACAGCCCGAAGTTGGCAAGTACTCTGATCTTGTTTGCTAGTCTCGAAACCTCCGCACTATCTTCTTCTTCGAAGCTTCAGGGACACCAGCTGGCGCGCTTCTTTAAAGGAGCGCTGGAGAATTCGGGAAGACCGCGCCGGATTGGGTCTGGAAGAATGACGTCTTCAATATAAAACCACTCCAAGGGCCACTCTTCGGAGTGCCGGACAGGTATCCAGTCCCAGCTATGCGCCATACTTCGGCGCCGCCCACCTCGAATATAGATCCCTTTTGGGAGCGAGGGACGAGGCAGAAGAATTTTGGCCATAGCTCGAAATGGGCCTCGCAGCCCAGGAACAGCTCACAAAGAGCAACGAAGCCCGCGATATGCAGGATGGAGCCCGGCGTCAGATTGTGCAGTTGAAGGCCGTAATACTCCAGTAGACCTCTGAGGAAAGGATGAATAGGAAATCCTACGCTTCTCAAGAGGAAGGAAACAAAGCACACCCGCTCCTCTTTAGAAGGATTGGGGAAATTCTCCGCCAAGGCTTCGCCGTCGATGGAAGTTAATCTAGCCCGAACGGAGACAAGATCCACGGGAGGAAGGTACCCCTGCGTCTGAAGTTTGCTCAGATGGGCATGGATACCGAACAACTTTCCCAGTCGCCTTTTTGAGGGCCGTTGGGGCGCGAGGAGGAGCTAGGAGCGCTGGCCATGTTTGGGCGATTTCCTATGGCAAAGTTCTAAGGATTTCCGCGTGGTGTGGAATGGTTTCTGAGATCCAGTCTCTTTATATAGGCGCCTTTCCCACCTGGTCGAGGGGTTGTTTGTAAAAACACCGAGACTGTTCACATTCATTTAACACGTGGAAGCCAAGGCGACGACAGTGAAGAAACGGTATTTAATGGGCAGCCGAACTATCGTCAATCCGAAGTACAATGGAGAACCCGCCCTGCAAAGCCGAAGACATAAAGCCGGATACTACATCATCATTGAAGGCAAGTTCGGGGGCTACTGAGGGAGTCCTGGATTAAGGGGTCCTCGGATGGTCGGGCTATGTGATGTGGGCCGGACTAATGGGTCGTGAAAGTACAAGATAGAAGGCCTTTCCCCGTGTCCGGATGGGGCTCTCCTTGGCGTGGATAGCAAGCTTGGCGGCTAGTCGTATAGTTTCCTTTCTCTGTAAACCGACTTTGTACAACCCTGGCCCTCTTCGGTGTCTAGATAAACCGGAGGGTTTAGTCTGTAGAGGCGATCACAATCATACAGGCTAGGCATCTAGGGTTTAGCCATTACGATCTCGAGGTAGATCAACTCTTGTAACCCCTATACTCATCAAAGTCAATCAAGCAGGAAGTAGGGTATTACCTCCATTAAGAGGGCCTGAACCTGGGTAAACATCGTGTCCCCCGCCTCCTGTTACCTTCGATCTACAGACGCACAGTTCGGGACCCCCTACCCGAGATCGGCCGGTTTTGACACCAACAATGAGCATGAAAGTGTTGGAGTTCGTGTGTGCATTTGGTAGGGCTTGGTCCACAGCATAAGATATGCCATGTTGTGGTTTTTTAGATCAAACTTGGTTGATGTGGTGGATTTTGGATAAATTATATGCATGTTTTAGTTCGAATTGTTCAATTGGATTAGCTATATGTGTGTTATGATTGAATTTTTGCGTATGTTGAATCTGAATCATTCAAATGATTGATGAAATACCATCAGTTGCTTGAAATGTATGTGCCAAAGGGATAGAAGAATTAGTCAACAAATATTTAGGGAGTTAAATATGGGGATTCAGTTAGGTTTGGCCACTATTTAACTCCTCAAAGTTTAGGGAGTTAAGTTGGAGGATGCTTTAAGGAGTTAAAGTATAGGGGATCAACGAGAGATGCTGTAAGGATTGGATTCGCTTGAAGTCGTGATGCATCTCTTTGGGTGGCAAAGCCTTCCATCGAGCAACGTTGATCGACATGTCAAACGATAATAAAGCAAACTGAAGTGACATAGCTTCTACCATCAATGTTATTTGTTGGATCATTTCAAATAAGATAAATGCCTAGATGTTCAATAGCAAACATGTGCTGCATACCCCTCTACTCCACATTGTCAATAATTTTTTAACTCTTGTGAAACTGTGATTATTTCCAAGAAATAGTCATCTTACAAGTCATGCATTCTTAATGCCAAGGTTTTAGTATTTAAATACTTACTCTCCACCTCTTTATCTTCTAATCGAGAAATGTTTCCTTTGATGATACTTCTCAGTTTATTTTTGTTGCTCTTCACGTGATATTCATACATTATGATGGTATTTTGTTCCCATGAGTGCGATTTTCAAATTACTTTGCATTCAAGCATAGCCTAAGAGTCCCCGCAAAAAAAATGCATAGCCTACGAGGTTTTTACATCACCCTTTCCTACTATCGAAATAAAAAATAACAATATTAGGTCGATAAGATCATGCCTTTCATTCATTATCTTGACAACTTTGGCGCAAAGAGGGTTGAACATCACACAGTTACACCCCGCTTGAGTGACAAATAATATACCGTTTCTATTAGTCCATGGGCTAAATCTTATGCAATTTTGGTGCTTGTTTGCCATGTCGATGTAATTGACCTCGATTTTCCAGGCTATAACTCCCAATGCCGTGCTATCAAGGTTTAAAATGCATCAACGTTCACCTTCACCATGTCACCGGGTGGAATATCTCATTCATCTCGTTTGATCTAGAGCGGTGTTGGGTGCCTTCTGATAGTTCGCAGTAGACCGATCTAGACGGGTTTCACACATGTCAACATCGACATGTTGGCGTCTTTCCCACTAAATGAAGTACAAATCAAGGCTACCTGAAGTTTCGTAGACAGCCCCTACAAGCATCATATGATTATTGATTACGAGTTTATGATGACCCCTTCTAGCTATTTTTTTTATAGAAATTCTAGCTCTGCTATGTGGACCGTGCAAGACCAGTTACTGAATCAGGCCGGGAAATGGTCCACGAAGGCCCAACCAAAGCCATCTCCCACCCGACCTGTTGCGCCGGCCGCCGGGAGGAGGAGAGACCCGCCGCCGTCTCGCCTCTTTCCCCTCCCGCAAGCCGCACCGCAGCCGAGCGATCGAGAGTCGGAGGCGGAGGAGGAAGATGTCGAAGTCGTGCAAGGGGCTAGCCATGGAGCTCGTCAAGTGCCTCAGCGAGACCGACTGCGTCAAGGTCAGCCGCGGCTCCCCCTCCCTCTCACCCTCTCTCGCCCCCTTTCTCCTCCCCGGGCCTCCCCGTGCCGCCGCCGCCGCCGCCGCCCTCTTGGTTCGATTCGATTTGGCGTGGTTCAGTTTATATGAATAATCAGGAAGCGATCTCGGATGCTCTGTGCGAGATGGCGCAGTGCTTAACCCATCTGCTCTTCCCTGATGCAGGTTCAGAAGAGGCCGTACAAGGAGTGCGCGGGGGAGAAGGCGCCCAACATCACCAGCGAGTGCGTCGGCCTGCGGGAGACCTACTTCAACTGCAAAAGGGGCCAGGCATGTCTCGAATTGCTCGCTGTGAATCAGCCACACCAGTTGTGATCCATGTTTCGTTGTGCATCACTTCCCCTTTTGATGATTTTGCTTGCAATCGTTGTTCTGTTGCGCTGTTAGATATTGATATTATGTGTGGATGTGAGTAGCTTGCTGAATCTATAGGCGATGAGCTTCTCTGCGATTTATTGCGAATCTGGCGTCCAGCACTTGTTAGGTACTTGAGATGGTACTTGGTCCACTCCCTTGTGGGCGCAACTTTGTTAACTGATGTCTTGTTATGAACTGGCTTCTGGTGGTGCAGTTCATATAGCTGGCCGATGACCCCCAATTGAACACGTTTGGGGCCTGCCACAATGCCTGTATTAATGCTATCACAACCAACGTCCAGGGATGCGCTACTGCCATTTACTCTGTTCATATGCTACAGATCGATACAACAATGCCCGAGGCAAATATCTCTAGCGTATGATAGGTTAGGTTTTATTTGTGTCTCTTCTGTATGTCCAAGATTTCAGAGTGAAGGCGAATTTTACATGTCGATAGGTATGCTTTGTTGATTTTACTTTGAATCAAGATATGAGATTCTTTAACCAGATATGCAGGGTCGAGCAAGCTAATAATACCTACAAAAGTTAGATCACTAGAAGCTCCTTCCTTTGAACTGTAATGTACAATCATTTAAGTAATGGGCCCTTTTCATGTTTGATGCAATAGTTTTAGTATCTATGCATCATACAGCTTATAAGAGACTATATTTTAGGTCGACAAACAGGTTGTTCACAAAAGATAGTAGGCAATGTGAGGAAATAATTGCAACTATAAGCAGCAATCAAAATGTTTTTTCCTTTTCACCTAGCTTGTACAGTCTGAAAAGTAGATCTTGGACTCGCGGTCAGAATTATAATCTCTCTGTAACTACTCTTTAAACCACATATCTTCTAAATATCCTTTAAATACCTGTTATCGTAGATTAAAGGACCAGATTTAGTTAGAAATGCCTGTAGCACCTGGTCCTTTCTTGTTTGATGTATATTTTTTTGTAGTATCTATGCATCTTATACAAGTTATAAGAGACTAGTATTTCTTTGCCCTAGAACAAGCTGTGCACAAAAGACGCGTGAGAGGAAAAAAATTACAATTCTATGGACAGTTAAAGGCAAAAAAACCTTTTTTCCCTTTCACCTTGCTTGTACAATAAGAAGAGCAGGGGCATGTTTGGTTGAATACCAGAACACGCCACGCGGATGGTGCGGCCGCGCCGCAGGTGAGCCGAACGAAATCAGTGCCTGACTTTTGGCATGATGTGGCGTCCAAAATGAACTAGTGATGCCTAAGCAAGGCGCGGCACACCACAACTCTGGTTATAGCAAACACCAGCTAAGGTTATGTGTCAGGGGGTGTGGCGAGCTGTGGCATGTTGTGGTAACGCACCAAACAGGCGCTAAGATCTGTGATTGGTGGTCAGAATTGGAATCTCTCTGTAACTACTCCTGTATGCTACATCTTGAAATATCCATCATTGTAGATTAAAGGAGCAGATTTAGCTACAAAAGGCTGTAGTATGATAACTTGAGTACATGAAGTCAATAGATGATACATGCATCATGTATTTGTTTTCCTTAATCCATAGTAGTTTGATGCTTTCTTTCAAATTCCATTTCTATATAGTGCTTCAAATCTTTCATCATTGATTCATATCGAGCTTCTGTGTGAATTGTGGATAATAGTAACACCTCTCGTTAACAGCTCATTTCATTTCTTCATATATAGATATAAGCATGTATTCAATAGCCCCACATTTATGGTAACCCATTGTCCTTTGGTGTATAAGTTATGAATGCGACATACAGCTACTTTAAGAATATTTTGCGGGTTTGGCCCATTACTATTGCATTAGATATGAATGCTTGTCGCTCTATCCCTCCTTTTTAGGAGGCTATCAATTCCATTGTTCCATATGCTTAACTTCCTTTGGTTGGTTCTTGATTTGCTATAAATTTGATCGTTGTTCTGTTTAGGCCTTTTGTACTCCTTTTTGTTACTCAAGTTTGCAAATGGAAAATTGCTAATTTTGTTACTCGCTGCAACAGGTTGACATGCGAGCCCGGATACGTGGGAACAAGGGGTATTGATGGTGTGCATGTGAACTCCCTTATCCAGCTGAAACTTGTAGCCGAATTATCACTACAAGACATCTTGCGTTCTATATATGCTTTTGATCTCCAATAGAATCGTATGTATTCCCCCCCCCCCCCCCCTCGCGATAGCATAGAAGAACCAACTCAGCACACGAGTAGATTCAGTCGATGAGAGGGTGCATCGTCTTGTGGAGAAAAGAAATGTTTGATCATAATGCAGTTTGTCTGCAATTTTCTGATATGGAACAGCGGAACTATCACCAAGCATGGAGTAGTTTTCACTGTGATGTGAGGTGTATCCCTATGTTACCATCTGACTACTTTTGTTCTGAAACTCCTCAGAAAGAAGAACGGGGTAAAATGTTGGACAGCTAAGCTGCTTCTTTTCTTAACTGGGAAGCAAGTTGGCTACTAGCTTGAGATAGAAATTTCACTTATAGTGAGTGCGTCCCTTGCTAGAATAGACCATGATCGTCTTTACACGATGGAGCCACTCTCCGTCGCTCTGTTGAAATGACCTTCTTTGGAAGCAGGTTGCATTTTCCAAGTGATGTATGGCTCGCTGCATTGTACAGTATCCCCAGCCTACTGATGCCGACTGTCGCAGTATCGTATTGCGTTATCGCGTGGCCTATGCTGGTCGTTGATTCGTAGGATTGAATCTGATAGGAATGTTTCTTTTTGGCAGAATTCGTTTGCAAGTATTACATACCATGTGAATGTTAACGTCCCCTCAAACCACTTGCAAAGAATCCTTTGTTCTTTTTCTATGACGCAAGCAAGCAAACAAAAATCCCGTAGAATTTAGGTGAAGGTGACATTGCAATCCTATGTTTTTTTTTTAATTCCGGCGGTTTTGAAATCCTACTAATCAAAGAAACCACAGTGTAGATTAATTTACTGGCTGGTAAGTTTTAGCATCGCTGTCTGCTTTGGAGGATGGTGGTCTCTTTTGCTGGAGTCGTTTTCAGTTCCGCATGTCGGCATGTCTGGGTTTGTTTTGGCTACCGTTTATGCTGACTAGTCAAAGTCACGACGATTATATGGTTGTATTTCTCTGTCCTTTATAGAAAGTTTTTCCTCCAGGTTTTTTTACAGCATTTGGTGCTCCTTTTTGTGGTCGAGGAAGCCCTTTCTTACCTGAAAGCCAGATCCGTGAGTCCTAAGATAGGGGGTTCCTTTTCCATTCACCATCACATCGATGCGATCACCCTAATGGGAGTAGCGCACTCTCATTTTTCCTCTTCCCGATTTCCGTGATGGAAGCCTGTGCCCCCTGCCCAGGGAGAAGGGAAAAATGGAGCTGGCCAGTACTGCTCGGGATCGAGGCTAATGAGGCAGCTATGATTAGACCGGATCGGACGTCGATCCCGACGGATGCCGATCGAGTCCTCTGACCTTTTGCGCCGATGCGATGCGTGGCGTCCCAATGCCGCAAAGTGGATTCTGACGTTTGAGGCGCAAGCCACCGGCGGATCTCCCTCGTGTAAGTCACAAGGGATCGGATAGCCTAGGGATCTCTTAATCCCCCTCAGTGGATCCTAATATATTTTCACCGTAAAAAAGTGTAGTACTCTAGTAACTATTTTTATGAGTTGGTGCTAGTCAAATACTCCCTCTGTCCCATAATATAAGAGTATTTTTGACAATAGTGTAGTGTCTCTTATATTATGGACGGATGGAGTATTTAGGGGTTTATAACTATACATAGGATCCTTTGATTCAAGGCATTTTCA
The DNA here is from genome assembly GCF_018294505.1 of Triticum aestivum. Lineage (NCBI taxonomy): Eukaryota > Viridiplantae > Streptophyta > Magnoliopsida > Poales > Poaceae > Triticum > Triticum aestivum. The sequence goes on from NC_057808.1 coordinate 411,378,673, forward strand.
GGATTAGAATCCTTAAGGATTTTTTGATTTAGACGACTGAATCTTGTACAACTAGTAATTTTCCCTAAATATTCCTCAGTACTACATTTCATAGGTATCCATTCCTCACGAAACTAGACGTGATGGTAGAATGGGCACCCACGCTTGATATCCCAAAATTTCAGATTCTTTTCTAAATTTCCTGGTATTTTTTAATACTATATTTATATAGGGGTGTGTGGCACCCGAGAGCTCCATGCATTTCCCGTAATTCGCCGTCTTATGTTTCCGCATTATTAGATATATATTATTTTCATGGGGGAGTTCACCGCTACAAATTGCACATGAAGTTGTCTTCACGGGTAGTGAGAAACGGTATTCACAACAACAAAAGAAGTGAGAAACGGACGGGTGTTACATAACCTCATTGTTTGCGATGCACGAGTAGAGGACAGTGGCCAGGACTATCAATGACCATGAGAGCAATCAGAACCAGAGCGCTTGTGTTCTTCTTCAAGACCACCATTTTAAGTACCCCACAAAAATAAAAGTACTCGAAAAAAAAACATTTTGAGAGGCCTGCTGGTACTTCCTTTATGCTTTCCTCTTCTTATATACGTATTTTTGTGTGCATTGCATTGCTCATCTCTCTTGGCGTTATATAGATTAGATGCGTATGGAGGCATTTTTTATTTCATGCTTTTAGTGGCGAATAAACAATATCATCTCCTCCCTCCGTATCAGTTGTGCCTACAAAAACGTCTCATATTTTGGTACAGAGGTAGTATATGAGTATTTTGGTCGTCAAATAAATCTTTGGTTGACAAACACTCTAATCTTTTGTGTGAACAGCACCTATGGCCGATTTAATGCATTAGTTGTGAAAATTAATATGATAACTTTTATGATGAAATAAGCAAACGTGTTAATTTTGATAAACGAATACCGTATATTGTGTACGAATATCTTCTAATATAGAATTATTGGAGGTACTAAGAGCATCTACAGTCAGACTCCTCATATTGACCAGGCGGGCACGGGGAGCACTGACCGAACAGGAGAGAGAAAGAAAAAGTTGACCCAACCGGATCCCTCATAGCATCCTTAAATGTCCGGGCTGTCCGGCACTCCTTATATTGCACTCATATATAGGATGAGTTTGAGGTGCGCCCGGGCGTGTCTGATCTATGGTCCTGCATCCGTCACCTGGAATTTGGCCCACCTTTTCTCTTTGTTTATCTCCACCAATCACATGCATGTGACCGGACGTATAGAAAGAAAATGAGAGACATGGTTGTGAAAGTGAAAATTTGCGAGATGCCCGGTCAGTGTCCGCGGACGCGCTCAGTCACGTCCGCGGGCGTTTGAGGCGCCAGATTTGCAAGTTGCGGCTGAAAATGCTCCAAGCGTGGTTATTCGGTACTACGTACTATGTAAAGACATTTTTGGATGGAATGCAGTATGACCAGTGGATAACCGTGATCGGATCGAGTAGCATATACTCCCTCCGTCCCGTAATGTAAGACGTTTTTTGACACTAGTAGTGTCAAAAAAGTCTTACATTACGGGACGGAGGGAGTACTGAATAAACGGAGCTTAAACCCGAGGGGCAGCTAGCTGCTCGGGTAGACGAGAGACCCGATCAATGGAGCTAATTATGCTGCTACTCAGTACTCAGCAGCCACTGAGTGTCCGGCGTTGTAGCTCCGTGCTTGCTGGTGCAGCTGCAGCGAGCGAGCAGTGCGCGCGGCTCGCTCGCCTGACAGCTCGGTTCGAACCGACGCGCCCACCTACCGACACACCCGGTAGCCACTTAACTCTACTTAATCATGACAGGCCCTCACTGACTTAGTAGCTCACTCTGCCGTCACCCTTCCTTGACACTCGCACTACTACTTTGAAGGTAAAGCTTGACTACTAGCCACGCATGCTTGAGCCCTAAGTCACACATGCTTCAAGGTAAGGCTCTCTCTAATGTTGACAATTTGATAAACGTGATGGTTGTGATGTCACGTATGCTGATGACCATGTTCGGACGAAAATTCAGATAGGAACTGGCAAACTGGAGTGCACACCGCAAGGGAAGGACGCCGTGTGTTTTTTTTTCTAGAGGAGCAGGGCGCCGTACTTGACCACCAACTGCCTGCTTCCTTCGAGACTCTGAAATCCAGATTTTTTTTTCTACATAATATGCCTGGTCATGCATGTGTAACTGTGCATACATATTCTGCACATGTCACTGGCGAATTTTTGACCCGGAGTCCAAAAAGGACACGATCCATTTAATTAAGAAAATGAGAATTGTTTGGTTAATTATGGAAAATCAAAAAAAGACCCCCATAAATCCCGAACTTTCGGATTTTAAGCATGCCATCCCGAACATTCTTTCATGGCACTTTTAGTTGATGCGAGGTGGCAACTTTAGTTGTTAAAACATGGCAACTTTGTCCCAATTTTTTTTGCCCGAAAATTGCCTTCTTTGCCAATCTCGCGTGAACTGAAGTTGTCATGAAAAAAGTACGAGTTGCCATGCTTAAAATCCGAACGTTCGGGATTTATCATTTCCAAAAAAATGAAACAATACACCCAAACAGGGCACCACTGGCCGACCTGGCTTCCCTGTCATACGGAGGAGCCAAAGTCTGCTGAAGCAAAAGCCAACGGAGTGAGTAATTCCCGCCAAAGCAACCAGTGCAGAGGAGCACCACTGAGTGTCGGCACAGGGCATAAAAAATTCACAGCATTAGATTCCCGCCCGTGAAAATCATCGTCGTCCGCGCGTGGGAATCAGCGCCGTCTGCAACAGGGGCGCTGTCACGCGCGTGCAGCAGCTACAGTGGTGCCGCCTCCTGCAGTGGCGGCCTGGCCCACGCCTCGGCCCGCGTGCAGTAGGAGCTGTCGGCTCGGGAGCGGCAGCCGCAGCGCTGGCCGCCTCGTACAGTGGCGGCAGGGCCCACCTGGCTTGGCCCGTTCCGTCCCAGCTCCCGGCGCTGTAGAACTCCCGTTTTACCTGGGCGGCCGCCTCCTGGCGTGGCAGCAGGGTCCGCCGCCTCCAGCCGTGGCGGCAGGTGCCACGTGTCGCTTGCCGCGCCTGCCGCCACGGCCGAGGGGGTCCTTTTTGTCTATTTCATCCGGAGGGGGTCTTTTTTGGCAATTCCAGTAGGCAGGGGGTCTCTTTTTCGACAAAAAATCGGTTGCCCACAAACAATACTCGCACACATCACGAAAAAAACTATATCAAGGTTATCATCACTTTTATTCGAGCAAGCGACTCCAATTTTAGTGCACTCAACCATCAATGACGTCTCGCCACGATAAACACACAAGACCTGGGCCATGCCAAACGATCGGCCACAAGCGTCGGCGACAAGGAAACTCCAAGTCCGAAGGCAAGCTAAGGGAAGAAATATGCAAGGTTGGCGCCGTGAAGGATCGACGAGCCGGACCACCCACCGTAGGTCATCGTCACAACTCGGGCCTCGCCATTGCAACTTTGGCTCCTCCGTATGCAGACCCCAATGACGCCACAAACATGCCGAAGAGCTGACTACCACAACCTTGTCGCGACCTCGACCTCGCTCATCCCCATCGATATTGTCACACGAGCCACCGACGACCACTACCTCGAACCATGAGTCCCTCTGACCGGATACGTCTCCAGAGCTATGCCCCCAAGAGGGAACACAACGCCTAGCAAAGCTCATAGCATTACACCATCCGATCCAGGAGACCCAGTTCTAGAGTTTTCCCTGGAGAATCTCGGGCACAAAGGCGAGAATTGCACACCAGGCGCTTCCAACAAGGTAACAAGACCCATAGACGCTGCGTCAACGGCTCCGGCCACAACCGAAGCACGGCTTTCACCGGTAGCCTCGCACGCCCAAGGCCACGACCGGTCAGGCCACCAAGTCACATATGAATTCATGATGCACTGCAACAACAGATCCACACTGAGCAAAAATACTAACCCCAAGAGGGCTTGTGGTCTGGCGCCACAAACCGGTGACCCAAAGATGCACCTTACCAATCGTACCGTGGTTAATTTGTGTACACCCTCCCCAAGAAAGATGATTCCTAGTCGACAAGGGCTTCCTGCCTCCTGTTGGCGTTGTCGTCCGTCTGCCTCATCTCCCATGGTCTTAGGGCCATGGAGGCACGGTAGACTCCGACTCTTGCTTGGGGCAGGGGGCTCCTGATCAGTTTCAGGTGTTTCTTTTGGGTTGATTAGGGTTTGTGTCCGTCTTAAGAAGGTGAGGCGGCAACGGCAACCTAAAGATGGAATAAGGTCCTACCGCCATAGCCCCGTCCCGACGGTGCATCTAGCGTCACTGAAGGGCGTGTGGAGTTGTATCTTCGGCGGAACTCGTGGGGCTCTGCCGGTGTTGGTCTTTGGTGGACTTTATGGATCCAGTCTATCTTCGTATGTCTACATGTTGGATCCTTTCGATCTATGCTTCTCTTCATCGGCGACGGTTGCTATTTTGGTGCGCTAGTCCTGTCAGGCCTTAGCACAACGACTACCCGACTGTCTGCTACAACAAGGTTTGACCAGCTCCGGTAAGGGAGGGGTGATAACGGCGGCACGTCTTTGGCCCGCTCCAGTGATTATAGTCATTGCTAGGTAGTCTAAGGATCTAAATATAATCTCTGTTACTTCTGATGAATAGTTTGGAAGTGTTTTGCTAAAGAGAAAAAAAAAAGTTGCACCTTCGCTGGGCAGTGAGGTACTGAGGTTAATGAAGAAGTACATTCAGATGGGCTAGTTGCACCTTCACTGAGGCAGGACGTGGCCAGTAAGGTGAACCAGATTCTCCAGGGACCAGGCAGAGTCAGTGAGTGCCAGAGTATCCACACTATCATTCTCTTTTCCTGCCACAGAAAGGCCTCTGCCATGCATTCTCCCGCGCATGCACGAAACTCCACTACCTGATGCTCCTAAACTAACCGTGATCAGATTCACCACCCACAGCTCACCAACCCGTCCAAGCAGAGCGGAGCAGAGCAGTCACCCCTCACCAACACACAGAAAAGATCAAAACTTTCTCCCCATCTTCTCCTCTCGTTTCGTTCGTGCATATCATATCTGATCTCATCTCTCTTCCCCCGAAACAAGGGGAGCACACAGCGTCAAGCTAACGGCCCCTCGGCTCCCGCTATCTATCCATCTATAAGTGCGACATCCCGAACCAACCTCCAGGATCCTGATCTCCCACGGAATAGAAAGTTGAGATTTTCCCGGTTCAGAATACGAGCCTACAGCAGGAAGGTGCGTGCATGATCATGAGGCCGCGTGGGCTTCCGGCGGCGGCGGCCAGGCTCCGGCCGCACCTCCCGCGCGTCACCGCCTTCCTCATCGTCTTCTCCGTCGGGTACTCGCTCGGCATCGTCTCGTCGTCCGCCCGCCCGTCCACGCCCAAGCCGTCGCAGACCGTCATACGGCCGCACGCCGCGCACCTCACCGCGGCCTCCTCGGCCGGCGTCACGGCCTGGTCGAACGGCACGGGCGCGGGCGCGAGCGCGAGCTACCCGCGGTCGCCGCCGCACGACCTGTTCCGGTTCGGGGACAAGTGCGGGGAGCCGGTGCCGGCCGAGGACGTGGTGAAGACGCTTCTTGACAAGCTGTTCGACGGCGAGAGCCCGTACGCGAGCTTCCCGCCGGCGCACACGGCCGCGCTGCTCCACCCTGCGGCGGCGCGGCCGCGCGGGTGGGGGTCGACGGGGGCGGTGTTCGCGGACCTCATCGAGGAGGTGCGCCCCGACGTGATCGTGGAGCTGGGCGCCTTCCTGGGCGCCTCGGCGCTCCACATGGCGGCCGTGGCCCGGAACCTGTCGCTGTCCCCGGCCATCCTCTGCGTGGACGACTTCCGCGGCTGGCCGGCCTTCCGCGGCCGCTTCCGCCGCGACGTCCCGCAGCAGCGGCACGGCGACGCGCTGCTGCTGCCGCAGTTCATGGCCAACGTGCTGGCGGCGGGGCCCGAGGCCGCGGCGGCGGTGCTGCCGCTGCCCTTCTCCACGGCGTCCACGCTCGGGGCGCTGTGCCGGTGGGGCGTGTACGCGGACCTCATCGAGGTGGACGCGGGCCACGACTTCCACTCGGCGTGGGCGGACATCAACCTGGCGTGGGCCGTGCTGCGCCCCGGCGGCGTCATGTTCGGCCACGACTACTTCACGGCCGCCGACGACCGCGGCGTCCGGCGCGCCGTGACGCTGTTCGCCAGGGTGAAGGGCCTCACCGTGCGGCCCCACGGCCAGCACTGGATCCTCTCCCCGAAGCCGCGCAGCGACGGCCGGTGACGCGCGCGTGCTCTCGGTCGGTCTCTCCGGTGTGCGTGCTCGTGCTTGTCGCCGTCACCGGCGGGGCCTGCCACGCACTCTCGCGAGGCATCCAGCGGAACGGAAACCCACCATACGTGTCCACGTCCCAGAGCAGAGCAGGACGAAAAGCTTACGTACGCGCCTTGTCCCCGGTCTCTCTGAACTTGCGATCGAGGTGTTCGTTCGTTTGGGCCGCCATTTTTCTTTTCTCCACCAAAGAACACATTCTTCTTACACGGCGAGGAATCAACAAACACGATTTTGCACGCACGTCCATTGTACATCAAAGGTAGATGAAAAGCTGTTGTCATGTTTGGTAACTTATTACTTATCGACCAAGATGAGATTGATTGTTTATCTTCTGGTAAAGAAAAGCAGCGGGGTTTTTCCGGTACGGAGATGGTGATAGGTGATGGATGGACTTGTGCACAGTACGTAGTGGAGGATGATGTGGTTCGCGCACCAGCCGGCTGCGGAGTAAATAGCAAAAAAACTATCAGTTTACAGGTTAGGGTTTCAAAAAATATCAACTTTTAATTTTTCTCAAAAACCTAACAGTCGCGTGGTTCGCTGTTTCAAAAAACCCAAAACGCCCGTGACTAGCGATTTAACCGTTTTTCTGACCGTCTGGACCCACATGTCAGGCCACCTGGCCACGCGCGCTCACGGCGCGGCCGTTGACGGCCGTTAGCCTATGCGGTCCGGTCGGAACCAAAGCCGCCGGTCGGTCGCACTCGCTCTCCCTCTCACCCTCACTCCCCCCCCCCACACTGACCTAGGTTGGCGATGGCGGCGCCGCAGCGAAATGGCGTCGGCGGCGAGCTTTTGAGGCAAGGCGTCACCGGCGAGGAGGGCGGTGGACATTCAGCGGTTCAGGCATGGCTAGGCAGCTCTAGCTTCCCAGCGCAGCGGTCGCCGCGGCCATCACTGCCTGTGGCTCAGGTGGATCGAGAGAGCTCAGATCCGGAAGTCCGCGCTGCTAGGGCAGTGGCCAAGTCCATCCACGCGGATCCAGATGGCGGGCACAGGTGGGCGTCCGCGTTTGGTGGAGTGAGGTAAGAAATTTCAGTAGCAGTTACAGTTTTAGTTGAGATTTTAAAATTAGGGTTAGAAGATGATAGTTTTAGGTTTCGTTAGGTTTAGAAGATAGTGTAGTATTGGGAATGAGCAGTGTAATTGTTTGTTGGCATGCTTATGCATTTTAGTAATGTTCAGTACATTTCATCATTGTTTTAAGCTTCAGTTAATTGAAAAATAAATGTTTGTCAATTAAATCTCCTACAGCTTAGATGAAGACATTTGGGAAATGAGGCTGCATTTCCAAGGAACAGATAATATGGAGAGAAAGTATTCAGTTTCTTCATATATTAGTTATCTGACCATATTAGCATTGGCTAAGTTGGAGGGGTATGGAATGGAGGCTTTTCTGACTTATGTAAAGGAAGAGGGAAAGGGCTTGGAGGGGGTGGAGGTCCTGGATAGTGAGGAGGCATTAGAGCAAATGCTTGACTTATTTGTTGATAAGAAGATCCTGAACATCACTGTCAGAAAGCCTACTGATCCAAGCCCAGCAGATGTTAATATGGATCACAACTTGCTTGAGGAACAGATTCCCATTAGTAATGTTGGTGAGGAAGTTGTTTATAGTGTTTCCCAACAAGGTGTCCTGTATCCACTCCAGAATGCAACTTTGGCACCAGAAATCCCTGAGGAGCCCTATCTTAACACACAACATAGTTGTAATTTGAACAAGGGAAAAAATGTTGTGGAAGAAGAAGAAGATGTAGAAGTAGAACATGAGGAAGATGAAGATGAGATGGACAAATCTTCTTCAGATTTTGAGTTTTTTAGGGATGATTACAAAGGGCAGACAATATCATACAAGGCTTGGTGTAGGGGTGAAGATGAGGCTGGCACAGGGACAAGTCATAAGCCTAGGGAAGAGGAAGATACTGCAGAGCACTATTGTGGAGCAAACTCAGAACCATCAGAGTTTTGGGAGGAAGACCAAATCCTTTCTGAACATGAAGAACCCTCAGTTGTACCAGAGAAAGGAGCAAAGAAGCTTAAGCCTGTCAGGAAACCAGGCCCAACTATCAACTCACACAGTGAGCCTGAAAACATCAAGTTTGAAGATTTTGTGCCTGAACCTGATGAATACTGCTTTCCAGGTGATTTTGGCCTTAGTGGTGAAGAAGAAGTTCCAAGGTTGCCTTCTGGTAGGAAGAGAAGGTTGAAGAAGAGGAAGGAGAGGAGGTGGTATGATCCATCAGTCCCTGATGCACATGAGCAGTTTGCATTGCATTTGTGCTTCCTAAATGTTGTGGAGTTCAGAGAAGCACTAAGAAATTTCCATGTCAGGACACTTAGGAATTTTGAGTATCACAGAAATGAACCAACTAGGGTTATTGCTTGGTGCTCTGATAGAAAGCAAGGTTGTCAGTTTTATATAGTGGCCTCTAGAATAGCTAATGAGTCAACTTTCAGCATCAAGAAGATGAATTTGGATCACACTTGTGGAGCAAGTGGAGAGAGCACCAAGGTTACAGTCAATTGGGTTGCCAAGGTTTGTGAGGATACCATTAGATCAAACCCTGGAGCTGGTGTTGAGACAATTCTGTCATACACAAAGAAAACATTTGGTGTTCATGTGCCTAAAAGCTTGGCATATAGGGCAAGGAAGCAAGCACTTGAAGTTGTGCAAGGAGATCACAAACTCCAATATCACAGACTAAGGGACTATCTCCAGTGTGTGCTAGATACTAATCCAGGCAGTAGATGCATAGTGACAACAAAAGAGGACCTAGAAAATCCAGCTCCTACCCCCAGGTTTCACTACATGTTCTACTGCCTTTTTGCATGCAAAGAGGGCTTTCTAAATGGATGCAGGCCATTCATAGGTACATGATCCTTACACATATATCTAAGATGGTTGCATTCATGTTATTTACAACTAATGTGATCATATTTTCAGGTTTAGATGGTTGCTTCATCAAGCTCAGCACTGGACAACAAATATTGGCAGCTACTGGCAGGGATGGGAACAACAACATCTTCCCCATTGCATTTGGTGTTGTTGACAAGGAAGAAACAGACAGCTGGACATGGTTTCTCACACAGCTTAGAACTGTTATTGGGAGTGGGAATAAGTTTGGCAAGTACACAATTATGTCTGACAGACAAAAGGTATGTGCTCCACTTCTCTTGACCACCACACTTTAAACTTACCATCATACTTAGCCATCATTCTAAGCCATCATAATTAACAGGGATTGTTGAATGCAATCAATGATGTATTCCCTGACTCCCCACAAAGGTTTTGTCTTAGACATATATATGCCAACTTCCAATCTGCTGGTTTTAGAGGGGAGGAACTCAAGAAACACTTAGATCAAGCTGCCTATTCCTTCACTAAGAATGGTCATGAAAAAGGGATGGAAAATTTGAAGAAAGAAAGTTTTGAAGCTTGGCAGTGGTTGTCACAGATACCAGACCATACATGGGCTAGATATAAAATGGATACTGTTTGCAAAACTGACCTGGTTGTTAACAACCTTAGTGAAGTTTTCAACAGGATGATATTGGATGTTAGGAACAAGCCAATCAGGACTATGCTAGAGGGCATAAGAACAAAGTTGATGATCAAGTTTCAGAAAATCAGAGAGAAAACAGAGTCATGCAGATGGGAGATCACACCAACATACTCAGAAATTTTAGAAGAAGCCAAGAAGTGGGCTAAGTATTGTGATGCATACATGGCAGGTCCAGGGATCTGGCAAGTGACTAGTAGCTCTGAGAACACATATTGTGTTAACTTGAACAACCATACCTGTGACTGTAGGAGGTGGGACATGACAGCTATGCCTTGTAGTCATTCCATTGCTGCAATGCAGAAAGTGAAGCTACATCCTGAAGACTTTGTCAATGCTTTCTTCAAAAAGCCCATGTACTGTGAAACATACAAGCATATAATTTTCCCAGTTCCAGGTCCTGACCACTGGCCTCATACACCTGAAGATGACATATCTCCACCAGTGTTCAAAGAAAAGAAGGGCAAAAAGCAAACTGCCAGAAGAAAAGGTGTATTTGAGGTGCCAGCAAAAAAGGACACCTCGAGAATTGGTACTGTCACATGTAGCAATTGCAAGAAGCAGGGTCATAGGTTCAACAATTGTGGTGACCCTTTGAAGCCTAAGTTTCAGATGAGGATGAACAAGCACCAGGTCATTTGAGGCCATGTTTCATTTCAGATTATAGTCTCATTTCATTGTTAAATTTCTTACAATGTTTCTTAATTGTGTAGGAAAATAGAGCAAATTACTCTCAAGCTGGTTCTTCTATGGCTACAAATGCTCAGAGGCCTCCAAGAGTACCTGCTGCTACTGCACCTGAACCAAGACCAGCTACAGCAAGAGCTACAACTTCTGCACCTTCACCAGCTCCAGTTGCTACTTCTAGGGGAAAAAGGGCTGCTTCAACTATTACAGCAGCAATTGCACAAGGAGCACCAGCTAAGAGGAGCAGGCCTAAAACTTCTTCTGCTACTAACACTTCTTCTCCTGCTAAGAACACCAGATCATCTACAGCTTCTCCTGCTAAGAACACCAGATCTTCAAGTGCCCAGAGAAGAACTTTCATTGCACCAAGGCAATCAAATTCAACTGTTGTCCAGGAGGGGTCAAAGAGGATCAGGAAGCCAAGTGGGAGGCTGAAAGACTATTTTTATGCAAGTGGTAACTAGCTCTTGGATTTGGGTAACTTGAGTTCATTTGGTATGGTTCTGTTTGTGTCAGTGAACAAATATGGATGGATTTGGGTCTACTATGGTCTGTAATGACTATACTTTATTTTGTTTCAGAGATATTCAGTCAGTTGACCTACCATGGTTTGTAATAACTACTATGCAGTGTGTTCATTCAGACAGTCATTCCTGTGTTGATTCAGTCAGTACATTTCAGTCAGTGTATCTTCTGTCAGTTAATTCAGTCAGTACATTTCATATCCACTACATAATTTCATTGAGAGTAGCATTAATACATAGATACATTGGTTCAGAGTAGCATCAAACACCAGTTATTACATAGAATAGAGTAGATCTTACATAGTACACCAGATCTTACATAGAACACCAACATAGAAAGATAGATAGATAGGTATATAGATGGATGAGATGAGATTGACATATCAGTCATAGCGCTCGAAGAAACGGACCCACTTGGCCCTAGTTGCTGGATGAGGAGCCATGACTGCCCTCATCCTTGCCCACCTAATGATCTCCATGAATGACCTTCCCCTGCCACCAGTGAAAACCAGCTCTAGTTCTTCATCATTGCACTTCTCCAGTACCTTGTCGGAGAGTCGGCGGCTGAACTCCTCTTGCTGCTCATCCTGGGCCACCTCTAGTGCCCTCTGCCTGCGCCTCCTCCTCCTCTGTGCTGCTACTGTTGTCCTAACCTCCACAGCCTCCCCCTCTTCCTCTGTGACATCTCCCATGTCAGGATCCATCTGTAGGGTTTTTTTTGGGTGGCGGCTGGTGGAGTCACTGGGAAAGGGTGGGGGTGGGGAGGGGTTTATATTGATAGATGGATGGGGTTGGGTTTAGTAGGCCTAGGGTTGCATTTGGTCAGAGACTAGTGGGCCACTAAGCCCAATTACCCACAGAAATAATATATGTAGGCTAACAAATAACATATAAAAGATATAAGATCAAGTTGAACACTTAATAGCATACAAGATCCATTTCCACAACTTAGTAGCATAAGAGATCCATTTCCACAACTTAATAGCATAGGAGATCCATTACAACACTTAATAGCATAGGTGATCCATTACAACTTAACAACATAGGAAATAAGGTTCTTACACTAGGTTAAACTTCACATTTCCCCAAAATGTACACCCATAATCACTTGCAGTCATGCCAGGCCACATCCTTATATAAAGGCCTTTGGATGTACTTACTTCACCAACATATCACAGCAAGTTCAAGACTCAAGAATGGCCTTGATTTGCTCTAACTTCTCCTTGCTGCCATACCCTTCTTTCAGCAGCTCAGCAACAACAAGCTCAAGCTTTGCCTTCTCCTTCTTAAGAACATCTCTGTCAACTTCAACATCCTTCATAGCCTTCCTGGTGTTCTTGATGATATCAGTTTGGCTCTGCAAAATGCACCTCTGCTCTTTTGCAATTTGAGCTTTTCCATCTGCACCTCCAACATAGCTTTCTCCTCTAGCTCCTTCTTCTTCTTCTCAAGTTCTTCCTCCTCCACTTGTTTATGGTACACCTGCTTGTCCACCCTACAATCCTCCCAATCAAACATCTTGGATACATCATCAACAAGCTTGGTGTACTCAATGCAAAGCTTGTCATTTTCAGTCCTAAGCTTGGCCAACTCCCTTTCATGTTCACTCTTAAGCCTGGCCAACTCCTTCTCAAACTTCTCCTTGTCCTGTACCCTTCCAAAGTTCTGCTCATGGAACATCTCCCATAGCTTGCACAAACATCTCTGAAGAACAGTTGGCCAAGGCCCATCAACCCACTCTACAACACCACAATTCACACCATTTTCCTGCATTTATAAATGTGATAAGTTATTACAAATGGACTAGGAGCTTATTTCAATTCCATGATTAACTTATATAGACTTGATATTTTCTAACAATGCATAACATAAATGAGATATGATAAGTTATTACAATGCCATGATTAAGTTTCCAAAGTAACAAAAATACATATGTGACTGTCATATCAAACAAAGTGCTGCATCATATCAAACATCAGTGAACATACATAGCAGAAAAGTTTATTGGCATCTAACCTGGACTGGGCAGCCATAGAAACGCCTTCCTGTTACAGGCCCTTCAAAAGCAACACGCTTAATAGGCCTCATTTGGTGCAGAATGCACTTGGGATGAGCAAGCTCAAGTTGGCCACAGAAAAGGGGCTCCACAGTGGTGCCTGGTTCCTCCTGCAACCAAAATAACCAACAAACACTAGTTTCAATCTCCACTAAACACCAGAATCAACTTGCACGGTTCATTAAACATGAACACTAAAAAAATCCCCAACTCAGCATGAACCCTAACACTATACAGAGATGAACCCTAGCTTACATCAATCCTACAATCAAACCCCAGCCTCACTTTTGAACAAGAATCCTACAACAGCAACACTACACTTAGCAAGATCCATGGCGGTAGCCTCGGCCTACTAGCACCTAACCCTAACCCTAGGTGGCAAAGAACTTACCATAAGTCCCATGTCCATGCTGACGACCTCGCACTCCTCCTCCGAGCTCGTTTCCTCGTCGTTCCAGGAAGGCATGGCGGCAAGGAGGTCGACGGCGACCGACCTCAAAAGACGGCGAGCGGCGGCGAGCTCGTACTGGAGCAGGGGAGTGGGAGCAGGGGAGAGAGCGAGCAAGGGAGTGAGCGAGCAGCGAGTGGGAGCAGGGTGGGGTATTTACCCTGGTTCCGACCGAACCGGACCGCACGGGCTAACGGCCGTCAACGGCCGCGCCGTGAGCGCGCGTGGCCAGGTGGCCTGACATGGGGGTCCAGACGGTCAGAAAAAGGGTTAAATCGCTAGTCACGGGCGTTTTGGGTTTTTTGAAACATCGAACCACGCGACTGGTAGGTTTTTGAGAAAAATTAAAAGTTATAGTTTTTTGGAACCCTATCCTGTAAACTGGTAGTTTTTTGCTATTTACTCCCGGCTGCCGGAGGGAGGAAGCTTTAGCTAGAGCTAGAGCTAGAAGAAGGTGACGGTGCGACCGAAAGCGCTGAGGACGACGTACGTACTGGATGCTTAGCGTGGGAGTGGCAATGGTGGGAAAGGGAGAGAGTAGTGGCCAAACTGGTTAGGTGCTTCGTTAATAAATTTGCCTGTTGGTTCGATCATCATCTTCGAGTGATTTACAAGTCAATCTCTCCTGTGACCGGTCGAGCCCACGGAGCACGTAGTATTAGCTAAGCTTCTTCGCACGTACCCCGCTTGGATTAATCTGCTGGACGGATGCAGGTTCTTTGGATTTTTCGATCTGGGAGTGCGTGGAGGAGACGCACCACGCGCGCTGAACCTCACGCAAGAAAGTCAGGAACTCTGGACTGAAATCCATTTGATACTTCCGTTTTTGCTTGGCTGTTCCACAGCAGCCGTCGCTACCCGACTATGTCAGCATTACACCGGCGTGCCCGTGATATCCGACTCGGTCAATGCATACATACGTTGATGTATCTTTTGATGCATCTGTTGTCACTGTGCGCCTTCTTAACGAAAGCATAAACATAGTTACATAGCTTTACGGAAGTGGAGTCATGTCTCACAACTATGCTGTCTCATCAGATTAGAGTGTCCCACCAAACGTGTGGGTCTTGTCGGTTACACCACTACAAGGCTTTCTCGGACGTTGACGGGAAACAAGTGGTATGGCGCGCGGCTGGCGTCACGTATTTTATGTTCACAGTTATGTAAAAAAGCTGTCAACCAACGACGCAAGTGGCCCGTAACACTAACCTGAAGCTTTTACAGTTTTACTTTCTCTCTTTCACAATAGCTAAATGTTAGTCGACTGACGTTTTTTATTTGGGCCACTTAATTTTGAGAAGGAAGAAGAAAACGTTGGAAATGAAGGAGACGGCAAGGTCGCCGGTGCCGGGGAGGAACAACCCTACTATCTATCTTAGCTAGGGTGGCAGGTGGCGGGTTGGGTGCTGCTTTGCCGGAGAATTTTTCATGCGCGGTGGAAGCAAGCGGCGACCCGACGGTTCGAAGGAAGAAGAAGAACAACCGGAGTTTGAAGAAGGATATCCCGCCATTTATTTCGCACCAGACGGCTGAAAACAGGAACTGGCCTAATTCTTTTTCACGCAACTGACATGCATATAACCACGCGCTTTTGTTTTTACGGAACTAACCTCAAGCTCATTTAGAAAGCAGAGAGTACGTACGGCTACGTAGGGATGAGTCTAGTCTACGGTGGCGACTGAACTGCTCTTGCTGGGTTCCGTTCAAATATATGGAGATCGGTGTGCCCCAAAATCCACATTCGCCGGTCTAGAATCGCCGTCAAACTTTCGAGCGCGCAACAAAACATTGACCAGATTAATTTGTTTAAGGAATACATGTCAGATTTGCCTGAAAAAAGAAGAAGGAAGATCACAGATGCTAGTAGATCAGATGAGTAAGCCCTTCGTCACGATGACCAGCGTGTCCGTGGCTGGTTGGAAAGGACCCGATCGGGAATGGCGGCGGCGCACGGGCCGTGGAGGTGGAGCTACGGCGGCCGGCTCGGCTGGGGTACGTGCATCCGGTGGGCGCGCGATCGAGCTCGCTGCTGGTTGCATTCTGTCCTTTTTTAAGGGTATGGTTGCATTTTGACCCTCCACGAATCGCCAGAGCGTACAAACATTATATAACAGGCCGATCGATCGAGCTTGGGTGTACGTGTGCGGGTCGGCCTTGAACGGTTCTGATCGTGTCGCTGTGTGTATTCCACATCTCGTTTCCGCGACAGGTTGTTGAAATGGTATTGTATATTTTTTTGAGGGAAATGGTATTGTATTATTATTTCTTTGAAACGGATGAAAAGCTTTGCCTCAAGGAGTTTAGACAAGGTTTCATGCTTACAGGACCACACAGGTCCAATGAAAACAGAAGGGATCACTCTTTCGAAACTAAATTGCCCGGAGATCTAGCCTCGGCTATCACCCATGTCTTGGCCTCCTCCTTGATTATTGCCACCACTCTCGTGGGCAGAGATTCCTTGTTGCGAAAGCCCCGAGCATTTCTCTCGTTCCTGATTTCCCAGTAGACAAGCATTTGCGGGGAGATTCCCGCCTTTCTAGAATAGCTAGGTCGTCCCACGTTAGCGGACCACCATTGCTTGACCGTCTATATATCACTTCATAAGTGCGTTGTGGACTACATTCCCAGTCAATCATAAATCATGTTCCAGACTCTGAAGGTATAGCGGCATTTGAACAACCGCACAATCACTCTCCAAGATCACGGGCTTATAGTTATGAATCTTTTCTTTGAGCCAATTATAACTATGAATCAGTATGTCTGGCGGCTACATGCCTCCCTAAATGGGCAGGCCCAGTACAGGAACGAGCGCCTTGCTTGGTGCTTTCTTGGTAGGGCGCGCGTTCTTTTCTGCCACGCATCTGAAAGGAGTCTTACATAGATTGGATTATTTCCGATCAAGACTTTTTGGCAAAGAGATAGCGAGAGAAAGAAATATCGACTGGCCAAATGGAATGTGGTTTGCAGTCCCAAAGACCAAGGCGGGTTGGGCATTCATGACCTTGAGGTTAAGAATAGGGCCCTCCTCGGCAAATGATTGTTTAAATTACTACGGAAGATGGTGTATGGCAAACCCTCCTAAGGAGGAAATATGTGGGTTCCAAGGCGGTATCCCAAGTATACTGAAAGCCTGGGGATTCTTATTTTTGGGCGGGTCTAATGGCTACGAAGAAATATTTCTTTTGCTATGGATCCTTCTCCATTAAGGATGGCTCGGAAATTAGATTCTGGGAAGACAAGTGGCTAGGAGATGCCACACTCCGGGAACAATATCTGGCTCTATACAACATTGTGTGTCACAAGGGTGATACTATCACTATGGTAATGGAATCATTTCCGCCAAATGTGACGTTCAGAAGAGATTTAATTGGACCCAGACTCCAATCTTGGAACACCTTGCTCCAGCGGTTGTCCACGGTGCAATTGTCACATGGATCTGATGTCTTCCAATGGAACCTCCATGGGAATGAACAATTCTCAGTGGAGTCAATGTATAGAGCGTCAATCCAGTCTGATGTGCCAGTTGATAATAATAAAAAGATCTGAAAGATGAAAATACCTCTTAAGAATAAAATCTTTGCATGGTATCTTCGTCGCGGAGTCATTCTTACTAAAGATAACCTTATTAAGAGGAATTGGCATGGAAATACGCAATGTGTCTTTTGTCACCATGATGAGACAATAAAACATTTATTCTTTCAATGCAAATTGGCTCGTTCTATATGGTCAATCATCCAAATAGCTTCTGGCTTGTATCCATCCCACAGTGTTGCAAATGTATTTGGCAAATGGTTACATGGGATTGATCACATGTTTAGAACTCTTCTCAGGGTGGGAGCGCTTGCAGTTATTTGGTCGCTTTGGCTATGTAGAAATGATAAGGTTCTTAATGATAAAAGTACTTCTCTGATGCAGGTTATCTATAGATGTACTGGGACTCTTCGTTTAGGGTCCTCTCTACAATGCTTGAAGAATCGAAACCTGTTTACGGAGGTGCGTACACAGTTGGAGGCTACGACGGGGGATACTTTTACACAACATGGGTGGCAGCATGATCTTAGGATCCCCCCCCCCACCCCCACACTTTAGGCGTTATACAGACTCTACATGTCTCTTTGTATTTCATATTTTTAATTTTTTGTTTGTGTGAGAAGAATTTATTTGGTTGTGTGCATCTTAGTTATGCAGAGGCCGGGTGTAATACTTAAATCTTTTAAGTAATAAAAAGTGCCCTTTTCGAAAAAAATCCACTACACATGCATGTCCCATTCTGGAGTTTGTTCTTGTTTTCTTATTACTTTATTTATATTTCTGAAATTTTTACTATATGAAAAAATAGTTTCTGTGTTCTTGAAATGTTACTACACACTAAAAATGACCATGAAATGTAAAAATTTGTCCATGCAATAAAGAAAAATTACACACCATTGAGAAGAAAAGGTTCGTAACGTTTAAAAAATATTGATATGCACGGAAATATTATTCATGACATTTTTCGGAAATTTCAATGTAATGTAAAATTTTATTCACGCGGTTTTTAAAGTATGTCATACCTTACTAGTAAAAAAATGTTAATTTCATTTATAAAATTTTAGCACATTTATAAAAATGTTCATGACATAATTTTATTTTATGTTTTAATGTAAAAACGTTATGGAATACAAAAAATGTTTGTATCATTTAAAAGATTGTTCATAATACTTAAAAATGTTGACATGTTTAAAAATCATGAGAAAAGTAAAACAAAAATGTTTAAAATGTATTCAAAAAATGTTCCATGTGTATTATGAAAAATATGTCAAAGTTTATTTGAAAATATTTAGAAAAAGAAGTTTAGCTGGTACTTCAAAATTTATCGATGTGTATGTAAGAATGTTCATACATTAAAAATTATTCATCAAAATATATAACTTTCTTCACGCAATTTTGCAAAAAAAGTTAATGATATATTAAAATAATATGCCTACACAAAAATTATGTTAACTACAAATTTCATGAATTTGAAAATCAAAACTAAGAAAAAAAGAATTGGAAAGGAAAACGAAAGGTAAAAACAGCACGTCGTAAAAAGAAATGTTGACGTGTATTTAAAAATGTTCATACTTTTATAAAAGATGTTCTTGAAAACATAAAACATTGTTTTGCATAATTTTGGAAAACATGTTCATGACATATGGAAAAACGTTTCTACATAAAACATAAAACCGAAAAAAACAAAAACAAAAAAATTTCCTTTTGAGAACTTCTACAAAGGTAATCGTGTATTTTCCAAGTTAGTCAACATGCATTTTAGAAAAGTGTTTCATCACATATTTAGAAAATGGTCACCATGTAGTTTACATACATACATTGTGTATTTCAAATAACATTCTTTGCAAATTAAAAAAACTTCATCGTGTCATGTTTCAGACCGGTTCGACTGGTACTTTAAGAAAATCCTTAATTTTATAAAACGTGCATCGTTTTTAAGAAAACATTTGTGAGCACTTTTTATTTAGATGGATACTTTTCTAAATACGGACCACTTTTCAAAACACCTCACCATTTTTGAAAATGCACAAACCTTTATTTATGTGAACAAAAAAAATGCATGAACACTTTATGAGTATATTATCCAAATATGTTTTATAGAACATTTCTAAAAATACATAAGTCATACTAAAAAATGTAAACAAAGGAAAAAGAACTCTGCGCTAAACTAGATTTTTTAGGGCTAAAAGCTGCTTTATTCATAAACGATAATCATAGGAATACAAATAATATATGGGGTTCTTGTGAGCCAAAGATGGCGTCCATAGGCTAAACTAGTCGCAGCTTTCGCGAGCATATGTGCTTCAAGATTAAATTCGCGGTTCTCGTGGACTAGCTCCGAGAATCTGAACATCTGCATCTTTGCTTTAATCTCCTCCAGAAGCAGTTTGCTTGGGACTACATATGGTTCTTCAATGTGCTTGAGTGTAGCAACACAATCTGGACCTTCTGAAGATTTAAATCGAGCGCCAAAGATATAGTTTTGCTACATGCCATTGCTTCAAGCGTCTCTGGATTAGTTAGATCATCAATTACCACAGTTGAAGCACCGAGGAGAAGTCCTGTGTAATCACGGCATACCACAACAATTGCTCCTCTATCATGTTGACGAGCTAGCATCGCGTCAACATTCACCTGTGCCCAACCAGCTGGTGGTGCCCTTCACTTCTTCCTGCGCTGCATGATGGGATCCCTCCTAGGTGGGTGCACTAACTTTTGCTTCACCGGAACAAGCTCCAAGTCAGAAATATAATTGTTGATGAAACACAAGGTCGAATGCCGCGATTGATATTGTTGTTTGTGTATGGCCTTTTTTCGAACCCACCATATTGACCAGAGTGTTACTATGGCTTTGATGAACTGTTCTTCATTGGCTGATCCATGTAGTTCAACCAACCAAAGACGAGCATCATCAATTCTGATTGTTACCATATGCTGGACTAGCTCTTCATCCACCATGTCCCGAACACACTTCGCCATGTGATAATCTATAAGGATGTGTTTCCAAGTGTCCACAACCTCATTGCAGTTGCAGATCATACTTACATTTGGTTCTGAGCGCGCATAGCTTGTACACTGGAACGAGCGCGCCTTGTGCTACTGGACTTTGCCCATAGTGGGGCGCTTATATGTAGACGAACCGTGTAAAACCTCATCCCCCATGGCCCGCCAAAAAAGAAATTCGAACATATAACAGAAATTAGTGTTAATGGGTGCCTTTGCAAAGGTCACTTCCACCATCTCTGGTGCTGACAAGGAAACACTGCATGTCCGTCAGTTGTCACGACCCGAGAGTTTTTCTCTTTTTTTTTTCCGTAGATTCATTTTTTTCAAAATGTTTTATCTCTTGAACCACCCGTACAATCTACGAACCATTTTCATCGTTGGATTTCTCGTGCTGAGATCTTTGAAATTAGATATCGTGATAATAGGTTTGGACAAACCTTCTTCATGGAAAAACCAGAAATAAAAAAACAAAAAACCCAAAAATACGAAACCAAAAAAATTGGAACCCGAAAGCATGGTTGTGTTCTTTTTTCTTTTTTCGGGAAGCACAGTTTTGCTTCTCATGAAGGGACATGTTGCGCTTCTCGCAGAAGCATAGCTGTGTGCTTTTCCCTTTTTTGGGAAGCACAACTGTGCTTCTCGCGAAAAAGCGCTCCTTTGCGAACAAATTCGGCAAAACCTAGGTAAAATCAGTCAAAAACCACAACCCCCCTCCCCAAAATAAAATAAAGTAAAAGCACATAAACACGAAAACGCATGCAGGAAAAAAATAAAATCCTGAAGGTGCACCCATGGTGTGACATATGGCAGTGTCTGGGTGAACAACTTGGCACGTTCTAGAGGCAAGAAAAGTTACCGCTACGATTGCCCCGAAAGGGGTATCCGTCAGCTTTTTTTAGGGGTAAAACCAAACTTTATTCAGGAAAATCCACAGACAGTGGGATACATGTTTGGCCATGGGGTTGAACCGCAACATGTGGCGACCCCTAAAACCCAAGCCCACACAAGGTGTCTGCCAGGCCGACCGAGTGCATTGTGCTTGTAATTTGTAAAACATGCTCATATCATTTCCAAAAAAAAATTGTTCATCCCATTTAAAATTTGTTCATGTAGTGTAAAAAATTGTTTGTGTGAAATTTTACAAAATGTTTGTACTACTCAAGAAAATGTTTCACATATATTAAAAAAATGTTCAACATGTATACAAAAAATGTACAAGTGTATTTACTTAAAAAAATTAACGTGTATTTAAAAAAATGTTCATCATATATTTAAAAACAATGTTCAAGGTGTATCTAAAAAATGTTTGACATGCACTAAAAAATTCAGCAATTATTTAAAAAAATGTTCAACATATATCAGAAATTTTCAGCATGTATAAGAAAAAAGTATAATGTGTATTTGAAAAATGTTCAACGTCTATTTGAGAAAATTTGCATCATGTATTTTAAAAATGTTCAAGGTATATCTAAAAAATGTTTCAGATGTACTAAATAAAATTCAACGTGTATTTAAAAATGTTTAACAATTTTTTTCAAACATCTATTTAAAAATATTAAACGTGTACTAAAAATAAATCAGCATGTATACGTAAAATGTACAAGGTGTATTATAAAAACTCCGTAATTAACAATGAATAAAAAATTAAAGGCAGAAAAGAAAAAAAACAACGAAAGCTGAAAAAGAATACCATATGAAAAATTTACTGAAAAAGCCCAAAATAAAACTCATTAAAACCGATAGAAAAAAAACGCTTTCCAAAATTATTTCACACGGATTGATAGAACCTTTCCAAAAACTGTGCAATCGGGCAGGGCCACTAAGGAAAACCCTTTGTGGCCAGGCTATCTTCCACTTCGTAGTAGGCAAGATAGAACTTTTTGTGACCTTATAACATTTGTATAGGAATGATCTGCTCAACAAAAAAATGTATATAAATGTTTTTTTAAACGCAATACAGACCCAGATACACACAAATATGCTCATTTCTACGAACGCATTTACACACCACGAGCACCTTACGAGAATGAGTCGGCAGTGATGAAGTCGCTACATGCACTTCGTTATTGATGGGAACGTCACCTCCCACTGATGAATATCTCGTATATAAATGCTTGCACCCTGAAAATAGCCTGGCAGTGGTCACATATCTTTACCTAATAATAAAACACGCATTGCTTTTGTCAGTTCACCGTTGCAGTCTTTTTATAAAAAAATGCATTTATGTTTTTTCTTTATTGAACTTGCAGTCCCTATTATAGTCTGATCTGGCACGTTTCTTTAAAAAAAACTGACCATCGGAGCGCCGCTACTCTACTCTACATCGTCTCACTAGGCCTTGGCCCGCACTTCAGTTGGGCCTGCTCGTCAGCGCGTCAAATCTCAAAAAATGTGCGAAATTCAGTAGGCCTTGGCCTGCACTTCAGTTGGGCCAACCGGGCTAGCACATCAATGTGCAAAATTCAAGGTTTTCTAATTATTAAATAGTTACCACCTCGTTTCTTTACATGGTGCTCTACCAATTTATATAGGTCTATGATTTACAATCAACAAGCAGCCTTAAGAATCAATAACTAATGGTAATGGGTGCCGTTTGTGAGATTAATTCGGCTGTGTAAACCGAGGCATGAGCCATAGCTGGACATGGACATGGCGATCATATGTGCTGGCTGGATGTAATATTTAAACGGGTGGATAATTAAACTAGGGAAGGATGGCTCAATGTGAGCCACCGCGAGAGTAAGTGCAGGAAGGTTAAAAATACCACGGGAGAATCCGACTGGTGGCTCTGTTTCCCACCCCCACGAGAGATCAATTGAACTGCCTCGCGACACCCAACTCCTTATCTCGTCTTGTTCTTGTTGTGCACCTCTCTACGCCATTGACACTCCTTATCTTGTTTTGTGCTGTTGCATTTTTGTGTTCTTCTCCCTATACTGACCTTGTGTTGCTCTGCCTGCTTTATGGGGTTGCTTGCAGGTGCCTTGAGAGATGGTTGTCTTCAAGGAGGCCGTAACCAAAGAACTGTTCCAAATCACCATGCTCTAGGCCGACATTATCGTGCTTAGTGGCGGAAGCAGGGAATTTTGCTAATGGGTATGAACTAACTATTGTAAGCAGTGGTGGAGTTTGCTAAAAACAATCCAATCTAAGCTCGCCCAAAATAATTCCTTGTCCACTTGATCCAAGGCCAGGAGCAATGCGCCCCCCCCCCCCCCCCCCCCCCCCCCCCCCGAGATGTGCATAACTATATCTCTGATTGTTTGTAGAATCTCATACTATCTCATCTTTACCTAATAATGAAGCCATTAGTGCTTTATTTTAAAAAAAAAATTAGTGCTTTTGTTCGTCCGTCATTAAAATTACCCTCGAAGTAGTCGTAAATTACCCATTATGCCATCCATAAGTGAAGAAAATGATTCGATTATTTCTAAAATCACCGTCAGGTTTGGCTCTTATATGTTGATACACTCATACACAATGTTCATTCAAGCAGCTCAATGGCTAAGGTCATAATCTTCCACGCGATAGACTAGGTTCGATCCTTGGTTCGATCCACTTTTTGCCTCTTCTCTCTCTTATATAGCAAGCGCGCCTCCTCCCGCACGCCGTAATGGGCCGGCCCATATGTCGCTTGTTGACGACCCATGTTTTTCTATTTCATTTTTTCTTTTTCCTTTCTCTATTTTCCTTTTGCTTTTCCTTCTTTAAATTAATTTGGGACTAAAAAACAAGTTTCAAAAAGTTGTGAGTTTTAATATGTCGAGAAATCATACAATGTTTGTGAATTCCGAAAACAATCAAGAAATCGTAAAATGTTGTGATTTCAAAAAATTGTTCGCGTATTAAAAAAATTTGTGATTTCAAAATAATGTTCGTGAAATAGAAAATGCTCATGATTTAAAAAATAATTGTGTATTCAAAACACATTCGGAAATTTGAAAACAACGCCCTTGAAATTTTAGAAAATGTTCACAGAAATTAAAACAGATTCAAAAAGTAGCGACTTCTGAAAAATAATATTAAGAACTAAAAAATATTTGTGAATTCAAGAAAACCGTGAAATCATAAAATGTTCGTGATTTCAAAAACTGTTTGCATATTATAAAATTTTGCGATGTCAAAAATTTGTATGTGAAATAAGAAATGTTCATGTATTCGAAACATTTTCGGGAATTTCAAAACAATGTCCAAGAAATTATAGAAAATATTCACAGAAACTAAAACAGATTCGTAAATAACAAACAAAACGAACCGTCGCTTAGGTAGAGGTTTTATTAGGGTATATGTAGAGGTTATTTTATGATTTTGTTTAGTCCCTCGTGCATCTGGTAAAAAGAAGGTTTATGTGTTCTGTACAGTGCTCAGCCCCAATACAAATTGACACAACTTTCTACATGTTAGTTCTTGCAAGTTATATAAAAATAAGTAAATGTCTTTTTTTAATTATTTGGATTGTTTACCACATACATCACGTGGTTAATTAAATGTCTTTTGGTTTCATACACAACTATGTTTACTTTGATACCACGGTATCTGGTTATGGAAAACACCGCTCCGCTGGGTCAAGGCAAGACACATAATTCATCGGTCTAGCTCAAGCAGGGTCCATTAATGTAGTTTGCTCAGTCAATTTTTTGTTTTCGTGCTGCCTTACGAAGTTAAGTCGTGATGAGATACATTTTCAGTTTTTGAAATGAATTTTTAAAAGTCCCTTATCTCATCATGACATCACTCAGACATAGTTTGTAAAATAACATTTTAAAAGTCTTTATCTCATCCCGGCATTTGATTCAGACTTTTTTAGGGCATGTACAATGATGGCATATGGATACAGATGCCCCATAATAAAAAGTAGTTTGAGGCATCTACATTTATTTTTTTCTCCCCAATGCAAGCTACCACTAGTAGGCCTCATTAAAAAAAAAGAAATAAAGACTCTAGTACACATGCATCTCTACTTTCACTCCAACCTTTCCAGCTTTTGACACCGGACCATATTTTTTCTCTCCAAGCACCCGCCTCCTGGAGAAGATCCCGCTTCCCTATCCGAGCCTACTTTACCTGATATCCGATCCTACATGGCATGCGAGGCATCACCCTGAGGCTATGCATGTACATGCTCTTATCTCTACCACATCTGCATAATCTGATTAATTTTCACCCGGTGCAACGCACGGGCATATTTGCTCTAATAATAAAGCAAAGAGTGCTTATGGCGCCCCCGTCACGCAATTTTGCAGAAAAACGTACATTTTCTATAAATTATCCCGCTGTACACACTTAATTCACAACCAAACCGTTATTTTACATTTTTTTGGAAACCCCATGACTTTTCAGACAATTCACCCGCGGATCATATTTAAGTCCAGCAACTGCATTTCTAAATTATCCATATCTTTTAAACCTTAACTTCAATTTTAACATGTTATATATGAAATTTGATTATAAAAATATGCAGAATTTGAATATGATGTTATTTTACCTTTTAAATATTATTTTGGAAGATATTCAAGTCAAACAAATGCTTTTCTAAATTATTCATATCTTTTAAATTATAACTCCTATTTTAACATGTTATATCTGAAACTTGATTAGAAAGATGTGTAGAATATGAATAGGATGTTATTTTTACCTGCTAAATATTTTTTAAATATTATTTTGGAAGCAAACTTATAATCTATAGCGCAAGGTCCATTTTTCTTTCGTACCGGCGGTGATCCGGATTGCAAATAAACACCCACTAAAACCATAAAGAGACAAAATAAAATAGTCTATGACCACACATACACAACCCTGAAAAACCACGCGGGGTAAAAACAACAAATTTTTATCATCATATTCAAACACGCTTTGATTTGTGTGGACACTGAGGCCACCACCATCAAGGGTGAGAAGGAGAATAAGTGGCAACACAAATGTGATGTCTCGTTGAAATAATGGACGTGGACCTATTATGGTCTTAAGTGATGGTTATTGAATTAAGAGTGTGTGTTATTTTTTTCTCCTGTTACAACGCACTGGCTCTTTTGTTAGTATATACTCACTCTGTTCCTAAATATAAGTCTTTTGGACATTTCAAATGAAATACAACATACGGATGTATGTAGACATATTTTAGAATGTAAATTCACTCATTTTACTCCGTATGTAGTCATTTGGTGGAATCTCTAGAAAGACTTATATTTAAGAACGGAGGGAGTATTACGTTTACATAGATACCTTATGCGCTACGATGTCAAACTTGTCAGCATCGGTCGACCACCAGAAAGTTCACGTACTTACCCTCGCTGGACGCCGTCGACGTCCATCACACGTTGCGGACCTGCGATCGCACGTTGTGTGCCATCCATGCTCGACTCCGTGTACGCCCATGTGCCGACGTGTGTACACCGGGACTGGTGGCCTGTTCTACGGCCGGCGGCTGCAGGGCCTCCGTTTCCAGGCTTCGCGGCTCACCATAATCATGGTCGATCACCACGTACGGTGCTTGCATTTATGAGGGAGTGTCTTTTCAACCGTTTGTTAGGGCATCTTCAAGGCGGATTCGTAAACTTTGCCCTATCATCCGGACTGTACTGTCCAGATTGCGGAAGCAACCCAATGTTGACTTGTATCAGTCCGCGGACGGACCTGATTTTTCCCGTAAATTGAAGACAAAGGTGTGGAAGGTTTGCGGGAGTCCGGACACCCGAAACATAGGACTCCGACGCCCCCGGCCCATCCAATCTCCCCTCCCGGTCCTATTTCCTTTCACTCCGTCCCTTCTTCCCCTTGCTTTGCATCCGCACCCTTCATCTTCGTCGCCGTTGTTGTTCGTCTCCGACCGCCACAGAGGCATTGCCGGACGTCCGCAACCAGCACCGATGCGCCCGCTCACCGTTCTGACGAAGCTTTCAACCCTGGAGCCGTTTGTACCTAGGTACACCCCGCCCCCTGTCGACGACCTTCATGGCGGACACCATGCCCGACAGGTGTTTGGTCAAATGCCATTGAGCTTATTTTTAAATGCTATGTCGTTTTTTAGAGTACGAAGGATGGTGATCTACTCGATCATGGAGGATGAGTTGTTGTGCGATGCGTACCTAGCTGTAACCGCAGATTTCATAGGCAGGACCAGAGGGCAGCCCTTCTGCGAGCAAGTGCATGAAAAGTTTCACGCAGGAAAGCACATTGCACCCTACGACGTGTACATCATGCGACCACACAACGTGAGGCCGTTGTCGTATCGCTGCCACACTATCCAGGTCAGCCTCATCAAGTTCTGCAACTTGGTTAGTCAGCTCGAAGCAAGCTGGCCATTGCACGTGGACAAGGAGAAGATGATAAGTTTTACTTCCTCTTGCTCAACTTGTTAATTGATTCATTCACTCAATGTTGATCTACACATTATATGTAGCTTGCACGCGCTGCCGTGCTGTATCACAGGTCAGAGGGACAACCATTTACGTGCACACGCTACTGGATGAAGCTGAATGGGAAGTATGTGTGGAAGGACATGATCCGTTCATGAAAAATTTGTTGGACATCCGGGATCTAGTCGAATTTAAGACCTTGTTGTACTAGACTTAATTTGCATGCTATGTGTGGATGATTTGTGATATTTTCTATCCGAATTTTGATGAATATCGGTCGGTTTGTATGAATTTAGTTAAAATGCGATTTGAAATGTATGCGGCTAGCGTTGGATGACTGCCTCCCACACCCGTGTCCGTGGACTGGTCCCCCTTGTCCGCAGCGGATGCCGGAGATTTTTTGCGAGTTGCCGTTGGAGATGCCCTTAAACCATCTCTAATATGCTCACGGACGCCTTAAACCATCTCTAATATGCTCACGGACGCGTCCGGTCAATGACCGGTCAGGCGAGAGAAGGGAAACCGTGACTCAACCGAAACCCTCATATCATTCCTATGCGTCTGTCCGCGAACCCTCATATTGAGGACAAATATAAGAAGGATATGAGGGCGTCCGGACCATCTTTTCTCTTTCTTTATTCATTCTTTGTTTTCTTTTTCTTCATCTCCACGTGCTTGGACATATGAGAAAGAAAATGAGGAGTGTGGCTGTGCGCGGACAGACAAATAAGGGTTCAAAACGGACACGCTTGATCACTGACCGGGCATGTCCACGGACATTTGTGAGGTCGAATTAGAGGGACGCGACTGTAGATGCTCTTAGTTTCGTTAGATTATTTCCTCTAGGATCTCTTGATGCTCAAAACTACTATTTTCATCCATCTCAAAACAAATTTGAACAAACCGAACGAATTACATACAAACCAAATGATTTTCATCTAAACCGGAGCATATTCATTACATTTTTGACGTATTTCATTAAAAAGAGTGACCGGATTTAAACCTACCCTAAATCTATGACAGCGCCCGACCTCCAAGTGCTTATTCCCCTCCAGTGTTGGCCGTGTCCGTGTCCAGGGGAGATGAGACCCTTGAAGTGAAGGAGTGGTCGCCGGTGAGGAAGAGTAGGACATGAGACACGGACCAGCCCAGTTGGCACTCGAAGCCCCGCCGACTCCCATGCACTAATCCTCCTCGTCGGAGTCCGCGATCTGTTTGTTGCCTGTAGATGTGAGGTCGACGATGGACGTGGATGGCCGGCATACTTGTCGTGCCACCGGCGCCAACGAAGCGTTGTTGGTGGCCCGAATGACGCACAACTGCCGGTGTTCTCGTCCGCGATCTGCAGCGCCGCCTCCGCGTCGGGCTGCGCCACGACCGTGTTGGAAGTGGCATGAGCGCGCTGAAGGAAATATGCCCTAAAGGCAATAATAAAGTATTATTTATTTCCTTGTATCATGATAAATGTTTATTATTCATGCTAGAATTGTATTAACCGGAAACATAATACATGTGTGAATATATAGACAAACAGAATGTCACTAGTATGCCTCTACTTGACTAGCTCGTTAATCAAAGATGGTTATGTTTCCTAGCCATAGACATAAGTTGTCATTTGATTAACGAGATCACCTCATTAGGAGAATGACGTGATTGACTTGACCCATTCCGTTAGCTTAGCACTCGATCGTTTAGTATTTTGCTATTGCTTTCTTCATGACTTATACATGTTCCTATGACTATGAGATTATGCAACTCCCGTTTACCGGAGGAACACTTTGTGTGCTACCAAACGTCACAACGTAAATGGGTGATTATAAAGGTGCTCTACAGGTGTCTCCAAAGGTACTTGTTGGGTTGGCGTATTTCGAGATTAGGATTTGTCACTCCGATTGTCGGAGAGGTATCTCTGGGCCCACTCGGTAATGCACATCACTATAAGCCTTGCAAGCATTGTGACTAAATGAGTTAGTTGCGGGATGATGTGTTACGGAACGAGTAAAGAGACTTGCCGGTAACGAGATTGAACTAGGTATCGAGATACCGACGATCAAATCTCGGGCAAGTAACATACCGGTGACAAAGGGAACAACGTATGTTGTTATGCGGTCTGACCGATAAAGATCTTCGTAGAATATGTGGGAGCCAATATGGGCATCCAGGTCCCTCTATTGGTTATTGACCGGAGACGTGTCTCGGTCATGTCTACATAGTTCTCGAACCCGTAGGGTCCGCACGCTTAAAGTTACGATGACAGTTTTATTATGAGTTTATGTATGTTGATGTACCGAAGGAGTTCGGAGTCCCGGATGAGATCGGGGACATGACGAGGAGTCTCGAAATGGTCGAGACGTAAAGATCGATATATTGGACGACTATATTCGGACTTCGGAAAGGTTCCGAGTGATTCGGGTATTTTTCGGAGTACCGGAGAGTTACGGGAATACGTATTGGGCCTTATTGGGCCATACGGGAAAGAAGGAAAAGGGCCTCAAGGGTGGCCGCACCCCTCCCCTTGGTCTGGTCCGAATTGGACTAGGGAAGGGAGGCGCCCCCTTCCTTCCTTCTCTTTTTCCCTTCCTCTTTTCCTATTCCATATGGGAGGTGGAATCCTACTAGGACTAGGGAGTCCTAGTAGGACTCCACACTTGGTGCGCCCCCTCCTAGGGCCGGCCTCCTCCTCCCTTGCTCCTTTATATACGGGGGCAGGGGGCACCCCATGGACACAACAATTGATCCTTGAGATCTCTTAGCCGTGTGTGGTGCCCCCTCCACCAGATTACACCTCGATAATACCGTTGCGGAGCTTAGGCGAAGCCCTGCGTCGGTGGAACATCATCATCGTGACCACGCCGTCGTGCTGACGAAACTCTCCCTCAACACTCGGCTGGATCGGAGTTCGAGGGACGTCATCGAGCTGAACGTGTGTAGAACTCGGAGGTGCCGTGCGTTCGGTACTTGATCGGTCGGATCGTGAAGACGTACGACTACATCAACCGCGTTGTGATAACGCTTCCGCTTTCGGTCTACGAGGGTACGTAGACAACACTCTCCCCTCTCGTTGCTATGCATCACCATGATCTTGCGTGTGCATAGGAATTTTTTTGAAATTACTACGTTCCCCAACACGCGCGTGGCCTCGTAGAGCGCCTGCTGCTCGGTGGCGAAGTTGGGGTTCTCGCTCACGCGCTTGCAGTAGATTTGTCCCTCTGTAGGAGGGAGAAGTTGTACCGCTGCTCCTCCCGCGTCTGCCGGAACGCCAACAACGGTGGCAGCGTCGCCCGCTCTTCTGCCATGGCGTCGTAGAAGTGCGTATGCGCATGCTCCACGATCAAGGCGACATGTACCGGCGCAAGCAAGTGTGCCGAGTCATCGTCGGAGCCTGTATCCATCGTCGGGTCGTCGTTGGAGACCTCCGGGGAGCCGTGCAGCATGCCAACCTCTATCTTCCTGGCACGGCGGCCTTGCCAGCCGGGGGCAAGGGTGGCCACCTCATGCTTCTGCTCCATCGGGAGGCTCTCCCACAACGCATTGCCGCTCGCAGTCATGGTGGATGTGATCCACGGGTGGAGGATAAGGAGTGAACGTGTTGTGGTGCCGTTTGTGTTGGGAGTGGCCTCGTTTAAATACTGGATGCCGACGAGGACAAGCGGCGGGGTGTGCCAGTGCGGGCGCCGGAGTTAGTTTCTCGGCCGGCGTGCGTGTTTAATGATGGCAGGCGGGCGGATGGGCAAACCATTTGAATGTGGTAGATATCTGTCCCGTCCTGTCTAGTAACGCCTCTTCGGCATTAAACAGGCACGGATACCGAAGACACGGCGCAGGCGGCACTCTTGGCTGGCAAGTCGCTTCAATGCCGATACCAGTGGGAGGTCACGTCCCCTCTGGGCCGGCATCAATGCGGAGTGCCGCTCTAGAGCGGCATGAATGTGAGGCAACCACTTCGGGCAGGAAAGGGTGCGAGCGAGGGGGAGGGTTTTGGGTGGGTCCAAGGAGTCGGACGCGTGCGTGGCAACGCTTCGGACGCCCGCAAAGCCCCCTGGTTGCTTCCGGTTTTGCAGAAATCTGACGCGCCGACCGATCTGCCGACGTATGGGGTATCGTGTTGGATGGCATATAACATTCGGACAACGCGACCGGACGAATGCAGGCAGTTTGAGGGTCCGCATTTGAGATGCCTTAAGAAAGTCAGGAGCGAACTGCTGCTCAGAATCAGTGTGCATGCACGCACAGAGAAGAGTAGAGTGGTTATCAGACCTTATTACCTGTTTTTTTTCCGATAAAGACCTTATTACCCGTTGAATAACAGAAAAACGTAAAGCTTAAATCTAGCTCACCAATTTCTGATAGAACTGATCACTGGCCACAGTTGAACGTGAGTGGTGAAGAGAGTTTCAGAGATTGATGATCTCCAAGCAATTTGTCTCCATAAAATTGCGATGGACTAAAGTATATACATACGAAAACTCGCAGGGGCACACAGGTGCCTCGTGACCTGCAAAGTCGTTGAATCCCGCGGGAGAGCACAAGTTTTACACCATAGTTGATTAAGCGTACGATTTTGTCGGTAGGTTTTGAAACTTACAATTTTGTTGGTCGCTTGTACCAAGTTTCAGAAGTTAAAACTTGATGAAGTTTTCAAAAAAGTCATCAAAACATATTCAAAATGATATCATTTGAAAGCGCATGTCATCGAAAACATGTATATGCAAATGAAACTTAATTTAGACTTTTGGTTCAAAAGATATGGAAGAATAAAAATCAAAAACCAAAAGAAAAAAGAGGGTTGCGTGCCCCCGCACCTACGCTACAAAGCTCTCCTTATATAATATGGAATTTTGGTTGAAGAATATGACTACCCGCCATGTACACAGAAGACTTAAATGATTATTATCTTCTGCAGAGATTACAAATGACTGTATTGTATAATGAAAATCATCGGTTATATACTTAGACCACTAGCTACTTGAATTGTTTTTTTTAACTTCTACCGCAAGTCCTTGCCACCGTACTGTGCACCAATTATTTTATACAGTCTTCTATTATTGCAAAAATTTCATAATTCAAAACATCTCAGACATATGTGCAGTGCAGAAGGCAAAAAGGACTAGATAACCCAAATGGTAATAATATTACATGACGCCTTGTGCTTCAGTAATTCTATAATGACCACCATCCATATCGTTTGAACATAGCCCCTAGCTATTGTTTCCCATTGGTTACACCCAGAGTCCAGAGTCCATGAACTTCCAACCCTCTGCTAGCTGTAGATAAGACCACATACTGATCCAGCTGGAAGCCATGAAAATAACCTTTAAAAATTGCAATTTTTCATGCTAATAAAAGCAGTATCAGTACAACAATTTCATCTCACCCAAATTAAGATCGCATATAACCCCATAGATTTGAGCCTTAAACATAGGGTGAATTCCCACCCACTAATTTCCGAACGTACTCGTAGTATTTGTATATGGTAATAAGATATATGCTACATGAACAATACACCATGAAATGGTAGCAAACGGTAATATAGAAACAAATGCTCATTATCATCACATATTTTTTGTACAACCTTGCCATATATGTTTTCTACGGTTGGAGACACCAACCAGGACTAATAGGCATCGCACCCTTTAGTCCCGGTTGGTGTCTCCAACCGGGACTAAAGGTCCCATTTGAACCGGGACTGATGCCTGACCGACGCCCTAGCCGCTCGAACCGGGACTAATGCTCACACAACCGGGACTAATGTGTAGATCGAGCTTGGACCAAAGCTCTGTTTTCTACTAATGCTCCGACCTGGCTACGCTGCTACTTAGAGAGTTGTTTTCACTAAAGATAGCCCAAGAAAACATATATGGCAAGGTTGTACAAAAAATATGTGATGATAATGGCAAGTTTCTTTTGCCACTTTAATAGAACGTGACTCTGGCTTGGTTAACCTCAGTTGTGACTCTGGCTAGGACGGTGCTAGCAGATGTAGTCGACGGTAGGATTGGATGGACACCATCCCGGACTAAAGAAGTTCTGCAATTTTCAAACTCTACCCCCCCTCCTATCGCCATTTCAGTTTTGAAAGAAAAACAAAAGAAAATGATAAAAACTTCAAAAATTAAAATCCTTCAAGATGTAATTATATTACTACATCTACTAGTTAGGAAAATTAAAAAATTATAAATTTCGACATGTTTTGCAAAAAAGTGTTATGAAAAAGTAAAACGACTATAACTTTTGCATACGATGTCGAAAAAACCGTATAATATATCAAAATGTTCAGCACGAGAAGACGGTTCTGATTTCGACGACCTTAGGTCGTTTTGAAATTTTTTGGAATTCTCAAATTCTGAAAGGAAAAAAAGTTATCCCCAAATTTATATTTTTTGAATTTTTGGTCAAACTTTGGTCAAACTATGGTCAAACTACTTATTCAATAAATATTAATGTTACCAGCTAATTATTGGTTTTTAGAATAATAGTTTCAAACTCAAACGATGAAACGTATGACTTCATGCTCAAGTTCAACTCCTAAAATCAAATAACAACAATTGCTGCAACCGGACAGATATTGTATATAGTGATTCAGGGATTCACCATTTTATACCTAAGCTAGTACCATATCAGCAAATTATAACCATTTTATCAATGAATCCAGACCAGGCACTTGTGCTTAGCCAAACATAGAAAGCTCATTAGTTCTCATCCAGTTCACATCAATAACAAGCAATTGATTCCAGCATATGAGAAATAATTTTAAAAATTAATGATGTCATATTTGGATTCCTCACATTTTTTTGATAATAATGGACATATTATTTGTCGAATTTCGATATACAGATTTAAAGATATAATTAAGCCATATTAAATGAATAAATGGCAAAAAATAATGAATAAAATAATATTATTACTTATTTTATTTTAGTATTTTTTTGGAATTCAAAAAATTAAATCATGTGACATCAAGACCTAAGGGTTAATAGGATTGATAGCTTACTATTGTTAGGAAAACAACAAGTGCACACTTGGAAACTAGGGGAAATAAAACTCGGAAATTAAGCATGCTTAGGCTAGAGTAATGAGAGGATGGGTGACCGGCCGAGAAGTTAGACGATTTGGAATGAGTGCTCCACACTGGATCAGTGATGAGGGGTGTATTAAATTGTCAAATAATTCAGAATTTTGAAAATCAGAAAAAAATTCAAAATAAAATCCTTTAGTCTCGGTTGGTGAACCGGGACTAAATGTCCTCCAACCCCGCTTTAGACAGCGGCCACATGGAGCCCCTTTAGTCCCGGTTTGTAAGCCAACCGTGACTAAAAGTAATGGGCATTAGTCCCGATCGTTTTGTCCCAGTTGCAGAACCGGGACTAAAGACCCTCTCGAACCAGGATTCATGCCCTGTTTTCTACTAGTGGAGGTATGCCCTGGGCCAACCTCAGAGCTACAGTGCCAATCAGTGCTATTGTAGCGTGCCATCATGTCCACCCTGACCCCGATTTCCTCCCTGGGCCAACCTCGGAGCTATAGTGCCAATCAGTGCTATTGTAGCGTGCCATCAAGTCCGCCCTGAACCCGATTTCCTTCCTGGGCCAACCTCGGAGCTATAGTGCCAATCAGTGCTATTGTAGCGTGCCATCATGTCCTCCCTGAACCCGATTTCCTCGGGTCTGGATGGAGAGGCCATGGTAACAAAGCTTCAATCTTTTATTAGAAACTAGTAAATGCTCGTACGGGCGATGCACATTAATATTAAGAAGGAAAATTAATTGCATGTTGATATTAGACTGGATATTATTTACACGTTAATTATGTGATTAGCACACACATTGATAATTGGTATGATATTAATTAATTGCACGCTAAACATGTTGAGTCCTCACTATTAAAGTAATTTAGATCGTTAGATTGACATGTTTTGGTGGCTGAGATTACTGCTCCCGTCTTTTTATATTGCTATAGATAGACATAAACTCTAACTAACCTCACACTACAAATAGCTCGATACACCTTGTTGGTTACAATTTCAAACATTTATTTACAAACGAGCCTAGGCCCTTTAGCCCGACCCGGAAAACTTTATAACTTCCCGGTACAATTGTTGGAACTTGGATATCAAGGTCTATCTCAGTCGACTCAACTGAACAGTCGCCTATAACTAGTGAGGCACATAGGTGTCAACAATTGATATGCATCACACGTCGTCCAGGAGAGCACATCAACATTTCTCTTTTGCAGGCTTGTTTCTGCCACCTACCCCTAAGGCCTTGTACAATGAGAGATGCTTAGGGAGGTGCTTAGAAAAATAAACCGGATTTATCTGAAGTACCGGTACCTATTTCTATACGAGAGACGCTTAGTTAAGCGTCTACCCTGTACAAATAAGCACCGGTGCTTAAGAAAACCCTGGTTTATTTCTTTAAGCATCTCTTCTAAGCACCTCCCATTGTACAAGGCCTAATAGTACGTGCATGCGCTTGTACGGTGGACGCCCATACATGGCTAGAGGTAAGGGTCCACACTAGCTTGCCCATGGGCTCTCTGTCTATACAAGATCCTTCAAATTTGTCATTTTCTCCCTGTCTTACCTTGTTGTTCACTATTAATGGATGCAAGTACAAATGTTGTTGAAGACACAAATGCCGAACGTACTAGATTAATTATCACCCTACCATAATGCGCATCCTCGTGCATTATATATTCTGCTCTCCCGCACCCCTCAACCATAATTAGTACATGCTATTACAGTCCAGAAACAATGGATAGCATATTGGCATATCTGCCAACTACAAAGAGTTTATGGCAATTTTGTCAATCTCCATATCTGTCATCTTAGTCTCTCGAACATGCTCTTAGCAGCAGGATGCGTATGAATGCATTCATAAGGGTAATGTACATGCGACATGCGTGTTCGTGAGGGTCTGCTTCTATAATGCTTTTCTCAAAAAAGAAAAAGAAAAGTGGAGCATCCACTAGCAAGTTGCTCCAATTCCATCAACAAGAATACATTGAAAGATTCAAAGCTGATGTTGTTAGCAAATATATCGAGTAACATCTGTTAAAAAAATCAAGTAATGCAGCGCGTGAGTGCCCGCATTGTCGGGTAATACAATGGGGCAGTGGCGCAAAGACATGGCGTCTGCTTTTGACTAGGTTCTGTAAACCTATGAGATCAAAGAGTGAAATCATAGACAATGTTTCGAATAGTTTAGCTGGCAGGATGTGAGTCACTATGTAAAGTCTTGCCGTTGTGTGTCCCAGATCTTCCATAAGATAACGAGGAGGATGGTAGACCAAATCTCTTGGTTGAAGTTCCACAGAAGGAGCACAGAGTCTACAACCAGGAACCACATCTGCCGCCAAACAAACCATGGACCGAGGGCATAGAATGAACATGTGCAAGGTGTCTTTGACCAGGGCGTTGCAAGTAGGGCATGCACTGTTTGGGCCCATGTGCTCATGATATATGTTAATTTTGGAACTTCCGTCCGAAACACTCTCATTATAGTATATTTCTTTGTAGTTGATTGATGTTTTGGTTAATGAAAATTAGTTTTGACTTTGGACCGGCGCTAGCTTTGCCCCCCTCCCCCCATCGAGAGGAGCATCCGATCATGCGGGCAAGTATTGTTTTTTTCGAGAATACGCCACGGCGTACCATATTTTTATAGAAGGCAGAAGACAATTACAAGACTCTACTTCTCGTTGCGAACAACAAGAGTAGCACACACCGGACTAATCCGAAGATTAACCCCGCACACATTACAACACAACGCACGGAGCCTGCCCTAAGCAAAAACATCTAAGCCGCGTCTCTACCGATGACGGTCACCTCGAAGAGCAACAGCTGAACCCGGATCTCCCTTGTCGACGCACCAACCACCTTTGAATGCCTAAAAGGAGATGGCGAGTGGGTGGCGGGACTCGATTGATCCCGACAAAGCCATCGTCTTTGACTCTCCATCGACGACGTACATAGCGCCGAAGAAGATGTACTTGGACCAGCGGTGAGCACCGAAGAACCGCAACATGAAACCTCCCAGCCATGTCTCCCCACACGATGTGACGCCCGAATAATTAGGCTACAGTAATCACACCCTAATGGTGTCATGTCATCGCAATTATTTTTCTAAACCTCATTTTGTTCCAAACCGAATTCAAATTCAAATTAATAAAGTCAAGATATTATTTGTTCAAACGGTAAAACAAAAATGTTCGCTGGGTTGCAAAAATTCACTAACTAATTTTCATGAATAATCCAACATTATTTGAAATATTAAATTGCCTCTAACCTATTTAAAACAGTAGCAAAACATTCCCAAATTAAATCATTCCTATTTAAACAAATTTTAAATGGATTCAAATAATCCTCAAACTTTTTGTGGCAGTGCAGTTTATTGCATAGTATTTATGTGGCTTAGTTCCACTTTTAACAAAAAGCAAGTGAGGCCAAATAAATTGCAAAACATTGGAGAAATACAAAAACAGGAAATAAAACAATAGGAAATGTTAAGACAGAAGAAGGAAGGCCCAAGTGTGGACTAGGCAAGGCCCATCCCACACAACCCCCCGCACTCATCCCCAACCTCCTGCTACAGAGAGGCGGGGGGATCGTGGCGGGCATCCACGCCATGGCCGCGCCCCTGGGCGACGTGTCGGCGATCCCACGGCTTCCTGGGACGATAAGGCGTCGCCCCGTGCCCCTCCTCGAACCCTAGCTTCTTCTCCCCCTTTCCCCGCTCTCGCTCTCCCGTTACAGAAGCCGCCCGCCGCCACCTCGTCGATCCGGTGGCCACCGACCTCCCCGGCACCTAAGGAGACATCCAGCAGCCTCCTCGCGGTCGTCTCCTTCCTCTCCACTGAGGAACCCGAGTCGGGATGCTCCGTACGCTCGCCATCGCCGTCGTCTTCGCCCACGGCCGCCACATCTCGTCGACGGTTGCCGCTGCTCCGATCCGTCCCCGCGGCAACCGAGGTGTCCACAAGCCCCGGGAAGAGCTCCTCGACCGATTCCCCTCGTTTTCCCCTTCGATCCGTAGCCGTAGCCTTCGCCTTGTGCTCGCTGTAGTCGCCATGGCCGTAGCTTTGCGTCCGCGTACGAGCTCTTTAGCTCATGGCCGCGCCCTTGGTCCTGGGGTGAGCCCACGGCCCCCCTGCCCGCTGATACTGCTACCTGCTAATGCTCCCTGCTACCGCTCTCTGCTGCTGGCTGCTCATGCGCTGACCTTGGCTGTGGCCGTTGCCATGGCCGAGCGCCCCTCACTAGTAGAAAACAGGGCTTAGGTCACAGGGCAGTTTTCACATTAGCCCCGGTTCAGTCACGAACCGGGACCCATGGGGGCATTCGTCCCGGTTCGTGAGCCCAGGGGGCCGGCCGGGGCCTCGTGGGCATTGGTCCCGGTTCGTATGGAACCATTTGTCCCGGTTCGAGCCACGAACCGGGACTAATGGTCCTCGCTCCTGGCCCACAACCATTGGTCCCGGTTCTTGGCATGAACCGGGACAGAAGGCCCGGATTTAGTACCGGTTCATGCCACGAACCGGGACCAATGAGGTGCCTATATATACCCCTCGCCCGCGAGCAGAGCACTCCAGTGCTCTGTTTTTCTCTGGCCGGCGAGGGGAGGGCTTTGTGGTGCTCTAGCTCACCTCCTATGCACATGAGGTGTTCGATGAAATGCCCGAGCCACACTAGTTAAGCTTTGTCCTCTCGAAGCTCGACCTCAAAGCTCCATTTTCCTTGAGATTTGTCTAGGTTTAGCGGCCCGTCACGTCCCATTCCCGTCTTCACCGCCGTCGACCGCCCGCGCCGATCTCGTCGCCGGCACCACCGTGGTGAGCCTCTTGTTCTTATCTTCTTTTTGAAAGAAAAAAATTCTTACTTTAGATAGATACTTGTCTAGTTTTCTTACTATTTTATTCCTTCTTATTACATAGTGCGATGGTTTTGGTATTCGCCCCCGTCGGCCCTCGTCCTGTCTATGATTCAGATGTGGTATATATTATCTTTTTATAACTATTTGATTCATTTATTGTTTATGACAAATATACCGACCAGCGTGACATAGATTTTATTTATCTAGGAGGTGGTTGAACCGGAAATTCTAACCGACCCTATTGTCGAGAGGTTAAATTTAGTTGAATAAGAAAACAATTACTTGAAGGAAAAAATAAAAAAAATTGAGGAGGAGAAGATGATATTGGAGTTGCATGTTGCGGATGTTGTCGATGATCACAAGATCAAGATGGATGCAATGCGCTTGAAGATTAGAAAGATTAGAAAATATGCCATTCATACCGAGGCTTGGTATCATTATGCCGTTGGATCAATTGTTACCTTGGTTGCAATTATGATCGCATTTGTTTTCGCATTGAAATGTTTTACATAGTTTCAATGTATGGTTTAATTAATTAGATGCTCTGGAGAGCTATATATATGTTGTTAGATGAGAACTATGTATGTACTTTGGTTCTAATGTGATGATGAACTTCTATTAATTTGGTCACTTAATTATCTATTCATGATGTTCTGTAATGGTTTTTGACACACTTAATTATATATAATGCACGCAGATGAACCGACAATGGATGTACGGTGACAGACACACCTCCGAGTACATTAAGGGCGTGCATGATTTTCTCGAAGTGGCTGAGGCAAACAAGCAGAATGGTTTTATGTGTTGTCCATGCCCTACATGTGGGAATACGAAGTCTTACTCTGACAGGAAAATCCTTCACGCCCACCTGCTTTACAAGGGTTTCATGCCACACTATAATGTTTGGACGAGGCACGGAGAAATGGGGGTTATGATGGAAGACGGCGAAGAAGAAGAGGATGATGACAACTATGTCCCTGAATACGGTGATGCTGCAACGGGGGAAGCTGCTGAAGATCAAGAGGAACCAGACGATGTGCCCAATGATGCTGCAAGGGGGGAAGCTGCTGAAGATCAAGAGGAACCAGTGCCCGATGATGATGATCTCCGCCGGGTCATAGTCGATGCAAGGACACAATGTGAAAGTCAAAAGGAGAAGCTGAAGTTCGATCGCATGTTAGAGGATCACAAAAAAGGGTTGTACCCCAATTGCGAAGATGGCAACACAAAGCTCGGTACCGTACTGGAATTGCTGCAGTGGAAGGCAGAGAATGCTGTGCCTGACAAAGGATTTGAGAAGCTATTGAAAATATTGAAGAAGAAGCTTCCAAAGGATAACGAATTGCCCGATAGTACATACGCAGCA
Organism: Triticum aestivum; assembly: GCF_018294505.1. Lineage (NCBI taxonomy): Eukaryota > Viridiplantae > Streptophyta > Magnoliopsida > Poales > Poaceae > Triticum > Triticum aestivum. The sequence goes on from NC_057808.1 coordinate 411,419,400, forward strand.
AAGAAGGTCGTATGCCCTCTAGGATTGGAGGTGCAGAAGATACATGCATGCCCTAATGACTGCATCCTCTACCGCGGTGCGTACAAGGATCTGAACGCATGCCCGGTATGCGGTGCATTGCGGTATAAGATCAGACGAGATGACCCTGGTGATGTTGACGGCGAGCCCCCCAGGAAGAGGGTTCCTGCGAAGGTGATGTGGTATGCTCCTATAATACCACGGTTGAAACGTCTGTTCAGAAACGAAGAGCATGCCAAGTTGATGCGATGGCACAGTGAGGACCGTAAGAAAGACGGGAAGTTGAGAGCACCCGCTGACGGGTCGCAGTGGAGAAAAATCGAGAGAAAGTACTGGGCTGAGTTTGCAGCTGACCCAAGGAACGTATGGTTTGGTTTAAGCGCGGATGGCATTAATCCTTTCGGGGAGCAGAGCAGCAATCACAGCACCTGGCCCGTGACTCTATGTATGTATAACCTTCCTCCTTGGATGTGCATGAAGCGGAAGTTCATTATGATGCCAGTTCTCATCCAAGGCCCTAAGCAACCCGGCAACGACATTGATGTGTACCTAAGGCCATTAGTTGAAGAACTTTTACAGCTGTGGAATGGAAACGGTGTACGTACGTGGGATGAGCACAAACAGGAGGAATTTAACCTGCACGCGTTGCTGTTTGTAACCATCAACGATTGGCCCGCTCTCAGTAACCTTTCAGGACAGACAAACAAGGGATACCACGCATGCACGCACTGTTTAGATGACACTGAAAGTATATACCTGGACAAAAGCAGGAAGAATGTGTACCTGGGCCATCGTCTATTTCTTCTGACCAACCATCAATGTCGAAAGAAAGGCAAGCATTTCAAAGGCGAGGCAGATCACCGGAAGAAGCCCGCCATGCGTACCGGTGATCACGTACTTGCTATGGTCAATGATTTACACGTAATCTTTGGAAAGGGTCCCGGCGGACTAGCTGTTCCGAATGACGCTGAGGGACACGCACCCATGTGGAAGAAGAAATCTATATTTTGGGACCTACCCTACTGGAAAGAGCTAGAGGTCCGCTCTTCAATCGACGTGATGCACGTGACGAAGAACCTTTGCGTGAACCTGCTAGGCTTCTTGGGCGTGTATGGGAAGACAGAAGATACACCTGAGGCACGGGAGGACCTGCAACGTTTGCACGAAAAAGACGGCATGCCTCCGAAGCAGTATGAAGGTCCTGCCAGCTACGCTCTTACGAAAGAAGAGAAAGAAATCTTCTTTGAATGCCTGCTCAGTATGAAGGTCCCGACTGGCTTCTCGTCGAATATAAAGGGAATAATAAAATATGCCAGAGAAAAAGTTCCAGAACCTAAAGTCTCATGACTGCCACGTGATTATGATGCAACTGCTTCCGGTTGCATTGAGGGGGCTTCTACCGGGAAACATCCGATTAGCCATTGTGAAGCTATGTGCATTCCTCAATGCAATCTCTCAGAAGGTGATCGATCCAGAAATCATACCAAGGCTAAGGAGTGATGTGGCGCAATGTCTTGTCAGTTTCGAGCTGGTGTTCCCACCATCCTTCTTCAATATCATGACGCACGTCCTAGTTCATCTAGTCGACGAGATTGTCATTCTGGGGCCCGTATTTCTACACAATATGTTCCCCTTTGAGAGGTTCATGGGAGTCCTAAAGAAATATGTCCGTAACCGCGCTAGGCCAGAAGGAAGCATCTCCATGGGCCATCAAACAGAGGATGTCATTGGGTTTTGTGTTGACTTCATTCCTGGCCTTAAGAAGATAGGTCTCCCTAAAACGCGGTATGAGGGGAGACTGACTGGAAAAGGCACGCTTGGAGGGGGGGACTCAATAATATGCAGGGACGGATATTCTTGGTCTGAAGCACACTACACAGTTCTACAGAACTCTACCTTGGTGACCCCGTATGTCGATGAACACAAGAACAGTCTGCGCTCCAAACACCCGGAGCAGTGTGACGACTGGATTACATGTGAACACATCAGGACTTTCAGCAGTTGGTTGGAAACACGTCTCAGAGGTGACACCACTGTTTGTGATGAGTTGTACTCGTTGTCCAGGGGACCATCTTCGACTGTATTGACTTACAAAGGATACGAGATAAATGGGAATACATTTTACACGATCGCCCAAGGTCAAAAGAGTACCAACCAAAACAGCGGTGTCCGCTTTGATGCAGCAACCGAGAGGGGAAAGGACACATATTATGGTTACATAATGGACATATGGGAACTTGACTACGGACATGATTTTAAGGTCCCTTTGTTTAAGTGCAAATGGGTCAATCTGTCAGGAGGCGGGGTACAGGTAGACCCACAGTACGGAATGACAACAGTGGATCTGAACAATCTTGGGTACACTGACGAACCGTTCGTCCTAGCCAATGATGTGGCACAGGTTATCTATGTGAAGGACATGTCTACCAGACCGAGGAAAAGAAAAGATAAGGAAGCGAATACATCATACGATGAGCCAAAGCGGCACATAGTTCTTTCAGGAAAAAGGGACATTGTGGGAGTGGAGGGCAAGACAGACATGTCTGAAGATTATGAAAAGTTTCATTAAATTCCTCCCTTCAAAGTCAAGGCTGACCCAAGCATCCTGATAAACGATGAAGATTATCCATGGTTACGGCGCAATAAGCAAATGACACAAGCGAAGAAAAAGTGAATACTTTCTCCCGCAACTATTGTGATGATACCATGCCAACTTTGTAATAGACGAGTATGATACCGTTGTCCGTTTTGTACAAGAAGTGCATCTAGTTTTTGCCGTAACCCTCTCAACTTTTTTGCACATGCTATGTGGATGAAATGATGATACCATGCCAACTTTCAACCTTTTCAGAGTTCATTTGAAATGCTTTATAAGCCCTGAGTGCAGAGAGGTTAGGCCCGTAAGCATACTTTAGAGAGGAGCTCGACAGCTCAGGTGCACCGCACCTTATAAACAGGTGCAGCTCTCTCTTAGCTAGCGAGGTGGGAGTAAACTCACCACCACGCCGCTGTGCAAGGCCATTGGTCCCGGTTGGTGGCACGAACCGGGACCAATTCCACCCTTTGGTCCCTGTTGGTGCCACGAACCGGTACTAATGAGGCTGTGGCCCCACGAGCACCTTTAGTACCTGTTCGTGGCACAAACCGGTACTAGAGTTTCTTACTAGCTAAGCAGTTTTTTAGTCCCACCTCGCTAGCTGAGAGGCACTAGGAGCGGTTTATAAGCCCTGAGTGCAGAGACGATGAAGAAGAGGCGCAATGCTCACGTTGCTTAGCTTCAAGCCTTGAGGAATAAGGTAGACTGCATCGAGCTATGTGCAGTGCAGTCTACACTATTCCGAAAGGCTTGAAGCAAATCAACGCGCATTGCGCCTCTTTTTTATTTTTAATCATTAAAAGCAAAAAGAATTTTCATAAAGAACTTTTTTTGATAGAAACTTTAATAGCAGAAAGAATTATCATAAAGTAAAATAAATAAGTAATTAGAAACAAAATAAAATAAAATAAATAAGTTTTTTGTTGTAAGTAGAAACAAAACAAAATAAATATAGCAAAAAAGAAAAAAAAAACTAAATACAGCAAAAAGAATTTTCATAAAGAACTAATGGCACTAATAGAAAGTTTATATGTTTTCTAAAACTAATGGCACTAACAGACAGTTTATAATTTTGCTGACCTAAAAGCAAAAAGAATTAAAAAATAAAGCAAAAAACAAAAGAAAATAAATAATGCATAAAACAGAACCAAAAAACTGGATTTTTTTTAAAACTGCCACCTATTGGGCCACCACAGCCTGAATACGACTAGAAACCCAACCTGGGCCAGGATTCAGGCCCGCAGAAGGCCCAATAGGCCAACAGACAGCACAGTGTGACATTAGGCCCGTAAGCCTGCATTTGAGAGGAGCTCGAGAGGGCAGCCGCAGTGGGGCTTATAAACCACTCCGAGCCCCTCTCAACTAGTGAGGTGGGACTAAACTTTTGGCCGCGGGCAGCGCAAGGCCTGTGGTCCCGGTTGGTGGCACCAACCGGGACCAATGCCCCCCCTTTAGTCCCGGTTGGTGCCACCAACCAGGACCAAAGGCCGCCGCTTCCCGCCCTTTGGGCTGCTGAAAAGGGGCCTTT